>NC_083774.1:40102950-40357950 GCF_963514075.1 Conger conger | reverse complement strand
CAGCCATCGTCACCAGACACTGAGGGAATTAATCCATTATAATTAATGACAGCGGCTCCATCACGTTCGATGGCAGTGTCAAAGTTAGAGAATCACTGAGGTTCATTCCTTGACGGTTGACTCGCGTGTTCATTCCCATATAGTCAATTGATTTTAATGAGAAATGTTGTTATTCTGCTCGTTTTTTCTTATTTAACTCCATACAGATTATTAAGTAGGAGGCTATTCACGTCGGCTAAGTGATCGTGCACATACTACAGGTGTCGTGAACATGCACAGCTACCTCTAACACATTTGTTCCCTGCCAAAAATTCCAAAAACCGATTGTCTTTACATTGACAAACTATGACGTTCAATGGCTGCAGTGGAGCCATTTAAGTGGCACTTATTTGTGGGAGCCACATGAAAAATATCAGGCCTCTCGGATCAAATATATAATTTCCACTAACTTTTAGGTCTTGTAATGTTAGTACACATTAAATGTTATCAAAAACAAAAGCTAATTTTCACATCTGAAGTTCCATTTGAAACGAAGCCATTACTAGGAGCCCATTGAGTGCTCATTTTTCTTAGACGATAATACAGTGGCTTTCTTTTGGAGAAAGAAGCATGTCTAAAGACAGCCAAGCATGTGCGAAGAGCCGCCGAATAAGGACCCAGATAATAATGCCACAGCAGCGTTCAGCCTTCAGTAAAGCCTCTTCTCTCAGCCACGGTATGGCAAGGAGGAAAATTTGCACAAGTTTTATCAGCGACAGAGATCTGCCTCTGCTGGCAAACATTCTGTTTCAGCGTTCCCATCGCGTCCTTGGGAGATAGGGATTTACACACGAGTAGTGGAGCGAATGTGACGCCCCCCAGCTGTTTTCTCTCTCTGTCCCTCCCTCTCTCGCCATATCTCCCTCTCTCTTTCATTCCCAGAATCCCACAAGCTCCCCTCTGCTATCTCTCAGTTCTCTGGTTTTCCAGAAGCTCAGTTATAAAGATGATGATGGGAAGACGGGATGGAGGACGCCAACAAGATGAAGGAGCGCTGGGGTGGACGTAGGGCCTGGGAGAGAGGCAGAAAGGGGAGAGGGGGAGAAGGAGGAGAGATAATGAGCATCACTGCCATGTTAAGCGTTGTGTCAAGCGTTGTGTCATAGTTGCATCATTCATATGTTCTTCTGTAGATCTTTTGTATAACCTTAGGCTGTTCTGTTCAGAGAGAGAGAGTGAGAGAGAGAGAGAGCGAGAGAGAGAGAGAGTGAGAGAGAGAGAGAGTGTGTGTCAGAGAGATTCAGAGAGAGAGAGAGAGAGAGAGAGAGAGAATGTGGGCCTGACTGCAAATGAGATGATTAAATATAGTAGCCATCAACTGCAGCAAGCGCTATTGCAACTCTTTAATCTAGAGTGGGCTGCTTCCCTGACATCTGGAGGCCAGGGCTAATGACCCCTGTATTCAACAGTGGAGACAGGTTCAATCCTAACAATTACCATGGCACCTGTGTATGCAGTGAAATGGGAAAGGCATTATGCAGCATTATAAACATAACATTTTATGTTATTTCTGTACTTTTTTTAGCAAGCACAGTGTCTTGTCCAAAGCTCAAATCGGGTTTTTACCGAATCACTGATTATATTCACACCATACATGCCCTAATACACATAAACATGTAAACAAAAATAAAAATAGAATATTTGCCTGTGTCATCTATTTCAAGAAAGCTTTTCATTCAATTTGCCATGATGGATTCTTCAAGCTGGTGTAAAGGGTAGAACTTATACAACAATACAATGAATACCCACAATAATAGAATGAATTACGATTAAAAACTGGACATAAACTAATTACTTCCACCATGGGTATGAATTGAGGCAGGCCTGCAGTTTGAGTCCTACACTCTTTGATATTTTTATCAATAAATTGTGGATTAATCTTCTGCTTGTGGATTTAAAATCTCACGGCCCCAAAGAGAAACAACCACCAATACATGTAGAACAGGATTAGGACACACCAATGTGAACTACATTACGTATCGGGACACACAAACAAATCATTATGAAGCGAAAAAACAGATACTCCTTAGCAGAATAACCAGTCATGAACAGCCATAAACAGAATTAAACCTGCAAGCAGGGTTGAGGGGCCAAGCAGTCCAGCAGGGCAGGGCATCAGAGAAGTTTTTTGAGGGTTGGTCTGAAGATGATCTGTGCCAAGTTGGGTGAAGATTGAGCAAACTTTGTGGCCTGTGAAAATGTTCTAAACGTTTCAATAAAGTCCAGTATAGCAGCCGCGTCAATTAGGATGACATGAAAAGTTGACATGTCTCAACTTGACATGTCCCCCCCCCCGTGGTCAAATTTTTGCTGTCCATACATCAAAGTGTTGCTGAAATATGAGCTCACTTCCTGTTTGGCGACTTTGTTGCTTATTTTGATTGGCTATGATGGACGAATGCTTTTGAAAATCTAAAATCGATCTGATTTTGTGAGGCTTGGTCTGAACATCATCTGTGCCAAAGTGGACAAATGTGTAGCCTGTGAAAACATTTTAAACTTTTTCAGAAAATCCTATATGGCAGAAATCAACGTCAATGGGTGCGTGGAACTCGGCTTGATCCAAGGAATCCAGTGGTACCTTATTTTGAAAATTGAGCCTACGGCTCAAAACTCACATGCATAAAGGTACCTCCAACTTTGACCCGTTGGTGGTGCTAGAGCGCTCAAGGTAGAGACATGAAAAATCACGGGTCTATCTCCAATAAGTGTGCCAAATTTAAAAACGTTTTACCATACGATTCTAGGGGCTGCCACAGACAACCTAGCCAGAAGAAAAAGAAAGAAAAGGTATAAATACACTGTGTACGTAAAGGTATAAATACACTGTGTACGTAAAGGTATAAATACACTGTGTACGTACAGGTATAAATACACTGTGTACGTAAAGGTATAAATACACTGTGTACGTAAAGGTATAAATACACTGTGTACGTAAAGGTATAAATACACTGTGTACGTAAAGGTATAAATACACTGTGTACGTAAAGGTATAAATACACTGTGTACGTAAAGGTATAAATACACTGTGTACGTAAAGGTATAAATACACTGTGTACGTAAAGGTATAAATACACTGTGTACGTAAAGGTATAAATACACTGTGTACGTAAAGGTATAAATACACTGTGTACGTAAAGGTATAAATACACTGTGTACGTAAAGGTATAAATACACTGTGTACGTAAAGGTATAAACACACTGTGTACGTAAAGGTATAAACACACTGTGTACGTAAAGGTATAAATACACTGTGTACGTAAAGGTATAAATACACTGTGTACGTAAAGGTATAAATACACTGTGTACGTAAAGGTATAAATACACTGTGTACGTAAAGGTATAAATACACTGTGTACGTAAAGGTATAAATACACTGTGTACGTAAAGGTATAAACACACTGTGTACGTAAAGGTATAAATACACTGTGTACGTAAAGGTATAAATACACTGTGTACGTAAAGGTATAAATACACTGTGTACGTAAAGGTATAAACACACTGTGTACGCAAAGGTATAAATACACTGTGTACGTAAAGGTATAAATACACTGTGTACGTAAAGGTATAAATACACTGTGTACGTAAAGGTATAAATACACTGTGTACGTAAAGGTATAAATACACTGTGTACGTAAAGGTATAAACACACTGTGTACGTAAAGGTATAAATACACTGTGTACGTAAAGGTATAAATACACTGTGTACGTAAAGGTATAAACACACTGTGTACGTACACAGCTTCTCTGCTTGGCCCCCAATAAAACATTGACAAAATGCACTGAGCACAGAGAGGCCTGGTTCTGCTCGCCATGTCACCTGAAACAAATGGAGACAAAGTGCTGTTTCTTTACAAAATAGCATGTTAACGCCCGCAACAACCCGAGGGACAGGAAGTGATGTAAACTGAAAGGAAAGGGAGAATGATAATGGTACATATGCATGTATGCATACTGCGTATTCTGTTGAATAGTTTTATTGTGTGTCTTTTGGGCTTGTGTGAGATTGTGTGACAGAATGTGTAAGTAAGACAAAGCTTATGCACATGTGTGAGAGTTTGTGCGCGGGGATGCATGTGAATGTGAGTGCTGTTTGTGTGTGTGAGGGGAACACTTTACAATATGTTTACAGGAATTGGCATGAACTCATATAGTTGTTGACTAACTACAGATAAGTTAATCTGTACAGTTTTTTTTATGTATTTGTATATCATTACTTCATGTTAACAACTGCATTAGTTAATGCCAATTCATACTGGAATTAAAAACTTTATTTATTAAAATGTATTTGTTAATGGTTAACTAATTATAAGTTTATCCTATTGTTTGAAAATGTATAAATATTCACGTAAGTAATACATTAGTTAGTAGTTACAGATTTTCTCAATCGCATTGGCCCATTTCCTGCAACATTTTTTATATTCTTATAACTGTTGGTGCATTTGTCAAAATATTTTATGCATACAGTACAACATTATGGTTGACCTCGAAAACGCATACCTCACTCATAATCTTTAACCCATGTTTCAAAATGTAATAATTATTTCAATTAATTAGTCAGTGTCATCAAATCATGTCCCTTTCTCATTGTTTGAAATCAAGACAGTCAGAATGGTTAGACATATTGTTATTATGAAGAACTCTTCCTGTAGTACAATATTTCACATTGAAATATGTAAAATACTCATTTGCAAGAGACTGGACAACAATCTTACAATCTTACCGTGACAGTGCAATACAGTAAACAGAAAATACAACAATGTAGGGGAATCAGTTGGAAATCAATACATCACAGTACAGTGCATTTTTATGAACTTCAAACATGCATTTACTGTAAACTGAAGTAGCATGAGGTTGCAGTCTTCGACCAAGCTCTGCCATTGTAAGACCATGGTTGATTACGTGGTCCATAATAGTGGCCCTCACTTCATTGGAGACAACCATTTCTGCTCTTCTGTCTCTTCCTCTGTTTTGTGGTCTTCCTCACCATACCACCACGCATCTTTACTCCTCTTCCTCCTCCTCTTGGAGGAGCAGGCACTTGCCCCTGTCCAATGTTTGCCTGAGCAGGTTCCTCTATGATCAGAAAGTGTAGTACTGTAATTGTGTTGCACCTGTGCCCTCAGTAAATTGACAGTCATTTGTGACTGGGCAATCTCAGATGTGGGAAACATTTGGCAGATACTCTTATCCAGAGTGACGCACAACAAAGTGCAAAGTGCATACATCAATATCATGTCACAAAAATCTAGGGAGTATCTACTTGACATGTGATGGTTGGATGGATCATTTTGCATATGAAGGTGTGTTTGAGAGTAAAACTATTCAACAAAAAACAACAATCTATTCTGTTCAGCAAGATTTATGCGATTGATAATTGGGCCAATTGTAGACAATTGTACTTTATCATTTGCATAAATGTGCTTCACATTTGCAATTTCCAGATTGCAATGAGAAACGGTGTTCTGCTGTGAACAAGTGATGTTATGGTTGAGGTTTTCACATGTTGCTCGGACAATGTATATTGTCGTTTGACAATTGGGCCAAAGCAATTGAGAAAAACTATAACAAATACATTAACTAATTAAAAGTTAATTTCATGCTTAATTAATGTATTTGTACATCAATGAATTTGTTAACAACTACATTAGTTAATGCCAATTCATAATGGAATGAAAAAAATGAATTTATTTGTTAATTGGTTCACTAAGTTTATCCTATTGTTTGCGAATATATAAAGATTCATGTAAGTAATACATTAGTTCATACTTAACAAATACATTAACTAATGAAAAGTGTGTATAAGTGCACGTATGAGTGTGTGTGTGTGTGTGCGTGTGAGTGAGTGCACGTGTAAGTGCATATGTGAGTGTGTTAGTGTGTGTGTGTGTGTGTGTGTGTATGTGTGTGAGTGCACGTGTGAGTGTTTTTGTGTGTGTTGGTGTGTGTGCATGTGTCTGTGTAAGTGTACGTGTGAGTGTGTTGATGTGTGTGTGTGTGCGTGTGTACGTGTAAGTGCACGTGTGAGTGTGTGTGTGTGCAAGTGCGCATGTGAGTGTGTGTGTGTAAGTGCGCGTGTGAGTGTGTGTGTAAGTGTGTGTGTAAGTGCACGTGTGAATGTGTGTGTGTGTAAGTGTGAGTGTGAGTGTGTGCGTGTGTGTGTGTGTGTGTGTGTGTGTGTGTGTGTGTGTGTGTGTGTGTGTTTGAGTGAATAGTGAGTGAACATGAAGGAAGTAGAAGCACAGGATTATGGGTAAGGAGTTAGCAGGCAATGGTTAGATTGTGGGTAAGCAGTTAGCAGGCAGTGTTTGGATTGTGGGTAAGCAGTTAGCAGGCAGTGTTTGGATTGTGGGTAAGCTGTTAGCAGGCAGTGTTTGGATTGTGGGTAAGCAGTTAGCAGGCAGTGTTTGGATTGTGGGTAAGCAGTTAGCAGGCAGTGTTTGGATTGTGGGTAAGCAGTTAGCAGGCAGTGGTTATTTATAAACAAACATGGTTAATAATTGATAGAAATGCCTGAGCGGCCATAGATACACAGATGGAGGCTGATAGATGCGGGTCTGTATGATTTTGTGACAAAAATTCAGCCAAACAACAATATCTGCAAAATGCATTGGGCAATATTTAATGACTAAAAATAAGCATTTAATTTGGAAAACTCTAAATTAAATTGTGCGTGAATGGAATGCTGAAAGACAGATAGAGTTTAGGGGAATGTTTTCATTACATTCTCTGGATCAGTCACCACTGAAAATGATTTCATAGAGCTGGTTATTATTGAAATAACAAACTGAGATTTCATCACCTTCTGACTGATCAATGACTCCAGGAATCATATGGCCCCCATGCAAGTGCACATACAGCGGAGTTTCTCCCCAACCTGGCCCCCATGCAAGTGCACATACAGCGGAGTTTCTCCCCAACCTGGCCCCCATGCAAGTGAACATACAGCGGAGTTTCTCCCCAACCTGGCCCCCATGCAAGTGCACATACAGCGGAGTTTCTCCCCAACCTGGCCCCCATGCAAGTGCACATACAGCGGAGTTTCTCCCCAACCTGGCCCCCATGCAAGTGCACATACAGCGGAGTTTCCATGCCCTATGTGACAAGTATAGCCATGGTATATACACATTATATACACATATACCCCACATTAGATTACAATAAAATAATATTACACCATCAGAAAAATGTTTCCAGTGTTGTAGCTGCTCACTAAACTGACCACATGACCGAGCCACCTACACTGGGCTCCAGAATTATTGCCACCCTTAAAAAAATGGAGAACAAATGCTGCATATAATAAACATTGTGGATCATGACCTATATTATATTCTCAAACATATAGGAAAACTATTTTTCAATACTGAGTTGACTTTTTCCAAACGCAGTTCGGCGCAACAGTTCGTTTCACATTAAAAATGCACCAAATTAATTGATTAATTCACCAAAACCAGCACTAGCTTTCTTCAAACAAGAATGCATTACCAATTATAGCACAATGAGTTAAACACTGGTGACATTACAGTAGATGCACTATTACTGTCAATCAAAGAAGTAGTATAAAGTTTTGTGCTATCTAGGTTTTCTTTTCTTTTTGTAATTAAAGTATTACTATCTTCTTTGATTCATAATACATTTTTACTTTATTACACCTACATATTCATGTGATTATCTAATCAGCCAGTTGTGTGGCAGCAGTGCAATGCATACAATCATGTAGATACAGGTCAGGAGCTTCAGTTAATGTTCACATCAACCATCTGAATAGGGAAAATTTTTGATGGAATGATTGTTGGTGGCAGACCGGGTGGTTTGAGTATCTGAGAAACTGGGGATTTAAACAAGCGCACCCTTACTAAACTAATCTATAACATTTTAATTTAATCTAAAAGAGCCCTCCCCAACTGGCTATTACACAGCACCCTTATCAAGTAGCCATTTCTTGACCTTTAAATGTGATCTGATTTAGTTAATTTAATGCTGATTGGTTGCTTGTTCCAATCATGGGCACCTTGATAAGTAAATGAGCATTGCCGCAGACATGTTCTGCACCCTTTGGGGAGCAAGTTGCCTAAGCTCGCTCTGGTTCTGTGAGGCTAACCTAGGCTGGGGCAAACCCTATTTAAATGCCTAAGTTACCCTCATTGCAAGACAGGCTGAGGGCTAAGCATTGTGTGTGCTGAAGCCTGTGTTTGAAAGAGACATTTGGAGGATTATTGCCCTGCGTCATACATTTATTGTAAATATTTTTTATTTGTTTTGCAGCACCATTAAATGTCTTTGCTTTTCCTCCAAAATTTGTGTTGTAGCCACCAGTTTCCACTCGCTGTCTTGTAACACACTCACATACACACACATTCTCACATGCACACACGTACATGCACACACATAATCACATGCACACACATACATGCACACACATAATCATACACACACATTCTCACATGCACACACATAATCACATGCACACACATACATGCACACACATAATCACATGCACACACACACATGCACACACATAATCATACACACACATTCTCACATGCACACACATACATGCACACACATAATCACATGCACACACATACATTCACACACATAATCATACACACACATTCTCACATGCACACACATAATCACATGCACACACATACATGCACACACATTCTCACATGCACACACATACATGCACACACATAATCACATGCACACACATACATGCACACACATAATCACATGCACACACACACATGCACACACATAATCATACACACACATTCTCACATGCACACACATACATGCACACACATAATCACATGCACACACATACATTCACACACATAATCATACACACACATTCTCACATGCACACACATAATCACATGCACACACATACATGCACACACATTCTCACATGCACACACATACATGCACACACATAATCACATGCACACACATACATGCACACACATTCTCACATGCACACACATAATCACATGCACACACGTACATGCACACACATAATAATACACATGCACACGCACACATGCACACACACAGATACTCACACTCATGCACAGCCTCACCCACTGGCACTTTAGTATTGCATTCACATTCATGACCATGTTAGCATTAGCGTTAGCCTCACCCTCTGGCACTTTAGTATTGCATTCACATTCATGACCATGTTAGCATTAGCGTTAGCCTCACCCTCTGGCACTTTAGTATTGCATTCACATTCATGACCATGTTAGCATTAGCGTTAGCCTCACCCTCTGGCACTTTAGTATTGCATTCACATTCATGACCATGTTAGCATTAGCGTTAGCCTCACCCTCTGGCACTTTGGTATTGCATTCACATTCATGACCATGTTAGCATTAGCGTTAGCCTCACCCTCTGGCACTTTAGTATTGCATTCACATTCATGACCATGTTAGCATTAGCGTTAGCCTCACCCTCTGGCACTTTAGTATTGCATTCACATTCATGACCATGTTAGCATTAGCGTTAGCCTCACCCTCTGGCACTTTAGTATTGCATTCACATTCATAACCGTGTTAGCATTAGCATTAGCCTCACCCTCTGACACTTTAGTATTCCCACATTCATAACCACATTAGCATTAGCCTCACCCTCTACAACTTCAACACTGTGCTTTTTGTCTTTTCCCATTATGGGCAGTTGTGCTGTAAACCTCCGTAACTACCTCTGATATATTTAAATGACCAAGAACATCACCAGACCCTGCGTGGGAACCCAGGGCAGGAGCTGTGTGTGTGTTTACTCCACCAGAGATGAATGATTATGAGGTTATGCCCGTGAACTGCTGGAAATTAATGAATGAAATTACTGGGCTGATCCCAGCAAAGCGTATGAATTGATTATTCGCTGTGCACAGCGCAGACAGCTCAACGTCTTCTCTGCTGCTCATTTACTGCTAATGTGTTTTAGCAGAATTGCTCTGCCAATTATAAACATGTGGGTGAATGGAAACGACAGATCTTCCATGCAGAATAAAAGTGTCAGGAGCGGAACAATGCAATGGGTGCTTTCACCAGTCAGTCATTATATCCCAATTAGGTTGTTTTAGGCACATAAACAAATCATGGTAACACACTGCTTGTGTGGGTAGCATGTGGCATTGTATAGTGTATTGCTGGTTATGATTCTGTGATCATTATGATTCCAGGTCAAATTGTCAAGATGATCGTTGTTCTGATACCATTTTTTTTACTTTGATGCCAATACCATCTGTGGTACCTCAATATCGATACCAAATCCATTCCCTGGTTAATCACTGATACCAAAGAATTTCTCATGAAATTCTATCATTCTGGATTGACACAAACCGCAATAA
This sequence comes from Conger conger, assembly GCF_963514075.1. Lineage (NCBI taxonomy): Eukaryota > Metazoa > Chordata > Actinopteri > Anguilliformes > Congridae > Conger > Conger conger. Next base: position 40,347,551 of record NC_083774.1, on the reverse strand, counting down.
CTGCCTCCAAAGGCACTCAAAACCCTAGAATTATTATTATTATTATTATTATTATTATTATTATTATTATTATTATTAGTGGTCTCATTGAGATCAAGATCTCTTTTTCAAAAGAGACCTGCTACAACAAAAACGACATAAAGAAAATGAATAGACAAAGATGCGTCTGAAACGCACATTACCCATAAGATCCATCACAGACAGAAAGGTGAAGAAAGTCAAATACAAGCATGACTAATAAAATAAAAGTCTGAAATTGTAGATTTCAAATTATTGAATGAAATGATCATATCCAATTTCAGAGAATTTCTGTTGCACATCAAGACTAGATACCGAGAGCACTCCCATATCTGCACTCAGGAAGCACTTGAACACACCTAACTAATTAGAAACCCCCTGTGAAGCCATTTGCCCCAAATGTTGGGGTGCCCTGAAATGGGGAGACGATGGATAAAAAGTGCTGAAATTCTACACCGTGAAACCAAAATGTGTACAAAGACTCTTTAATACAAGCTGAAAATATGCACTTGAACCACAACAAGCCAAACAAAATTTGAGCCAAAACAACAAAATTTGACTTATGGACTATAAAAACATCAAAATATATTTGTCAGTTCTACATAATATACTGACAGATGTAACATTAACATTTTATACCAGCAGTTTGCATGTGGAACAACTACTATTATTATTTGTATTTATTTATTTATTTATTTATTTATTTTATTTTTACATTATAATGTCATATTGTATGCAAGTTTGTATGAATTAACAGTATAAGCCTTTGCAGTACAGACCAATGATCTGTTTTAGGGCATGCCTAGTTTTCACTCTCTCTGATTATAGCGTTTTCTCGGGATAAAGTGACGTTATTAAATGTAATAACTCACTGTCTAAGAATACAAAGTGAGTCAGGCCGTTAGCTTGAGTATTGCGATTCTTTTCTCAACTTTGCTTGAGTGTGATTCAGGTCAGTGGCATTATCATAAGAGGCTTAGCTGGCAGCAGGGAGCCGTGTGCGGTCGAAGCACGGTCTGAGAGACACCAGGTGTGGCGATAAAGAGCCGACACTGAGGCTGGTTCAGAGAGGGGCGGGACGACGTGGAGGGTGATCCAAAATCTGGACCACCCCGAACAAGATCTGATGCCAGAGAGTCAATGAATTGGCGCGGCTGGATTGCATTGAATGGGGAGTGAATGGAGTCTGTGAGGACCATCTTGGTGGGAGATGTGGGCATGCCGAGGTGCGCTAAAGATGGTGTGTGAGTCGCTCTCCGAGGACCACGAGACCCGCCCCTGCCTGTGCCACTCAAAGACTCGGGACACTACCTGCTCCCCATACACTTCTGCCAGCATGGCCAGGGTCTCTCTGGGTCAGTCAGTTTAGCCAAGAACTTGCAACTGTGTACATGCAACTCTTCAGAATGACAATGACCATATCCATGTAAGTGAGGACAGAAATGATGAACATGTTTGAATTGGGACAATCCGTCAAATGAAGTCTACAGATGAAATAAAGTGCGTGTGTGAAGTCTACAGATGAAATAAAGTGCGTGTGTGAAGTCTACAGATGAAATAAAGTGCGTGTGTGAAGTCTACAGATGAAATAAAGTGCGTGTGTGAAGTCTACAGATGAAATAAAGTGCGTGTGTGAAGTCTACAGATGAAATAAAGTGCGTGTGTGAAGTCTACAGATGAAATAAAGTGCGTGTGTGAAGTCTACAGATGAAATAAAGTGCGTGTGTGAAGTCTACAGATGAAATAAAGTGCGTGTGTGAAGTCTACAGATGAAATAAAGTGCGTGTGTGAAGTCTACAGATGAAATAAAGTGTGTGTGAGGTCTGCAGCAGAAATAAAGTGTGTTTGTGAAGTCTACAGCTGAAATAAAGCCCCAACAAGTGTGGTTCACAAAGTGGCAGTGAACCGGGGGAAACTAGTCTACAACAAATTTTACGCCAAAAAGCATCCGGCCACTTTTTTTCAGGAGCGTCTATTTCTAATGATATTCTCAGTGCAAAATTATTATCTTATTTGATGCATTTTAGATACCAACAGGTTTACTGTGGGTAGTCATACAGTAGCTGTGTTTCAAATAATAACTGTAATCAGTAAATGGAATGAGTCATTGAGATCGGTGCTTGTGACCTGTAAATTAACTGAGAATAATCTTTCACATTTATCCCTGATTTGCCCAATGAAAATTAATTGTAAAAATATGGAGTTTTAAAATGGGTTCAAGGTAATTCACCATAATTTGCATATCCTACGCAATTCAAAGGTGGCTGTGATTTTCATTTTATCATGTATACACAGAATAAGTTATTCATGCATTATACCAGCGCTATGCAACTCACGTCCTGCGGACCAAAATGTCTGCAGGTATTTTCACTAATTTGCTTATTATCTGAACCAAGCAGGTCAAATAATGAGTGAAATCAGGTTCTCTCTTAGAGGGACGATTGGGTTCTTGGTCCTGGTGGTTCTAAACTTCTTCCATTTCACAATTATTGTGCATATATATGTAGTGATGTCAGGCTTGATGCTGAACAATTAACAAAAATCCTTCAAACAAAAATTTAGGCCTCAACCAAAATACTCCCAGGAAGGGAAAAGGGAAGAAAAACTAAAAACTGGAAAAGAGCAAGGAAATCCAACCATCTTCTCCTTTGGCCTGACACCCAGGCCTTTTATTAAGCCCATAATGAGGTCATTGGCAGCAGCTGTAGTGATTACAATGAATCACAGCTGCTGCCAGACCTGTGAGTGGGTCTGGTGCTGCCCCCTGGTGGACAGAAGCTTAGATAGAGAGATAGATAGATAGATAGATAGATAGATAGATAGAAGCTTAGATAGATAGATAGATAGAGAGATAGATAGAAGCTTAGATAGATAGATAGATAGATAGATAGAGAGATAGATAGATAGATAGAGAGATAGACAGATAGATAGAGAGATAGACAGATAGATAGAGAGATAGACAGATAGATAGATAGATAGATAGATAGATAGAGAGATAGATAGATAGATAGATACTTTATTCATCCTGAGGGAAATTTTAGGCTTCCAGTAACTTATACATACATACACACATATATACACATATCTCACAATCAAAAGTAAGGTGCTATGGTAGATTGTGTGCAATGGTGGTAGTGCAAAAGTACAAAGTAAACAGTAAACAGTAAACTCAACAGGGGTAAAAGTGAGGATTACAGTCCAGATTGTGTAGAGGGCTAATATAGCCTGTAAGGACAGTCAGACAGATATTGGATATTGGATAGGGGATGGCAGACAGACAAGGTGATGTGGTGGAAGGAGCAGAAAGAGACTCATGCTGAAAAGTCCAATTCTCTCCTCCCATTTTGTGTGGTATTGTGTAACTGAATGGCCCATGGAACAAAGGACCTTCTTAACCTGTCTGTTGAGCATGTCAGAGACAGGAGTCTGCTGCTGAAGATGCTCTTCTGTCTGTTAAGTGTGTTATATAGCGGGTGGTGGTCATTGTCCATGATTGCCAGCATCCTGTTCAGTGTCCTTTTCTCTGCTGTTGATGTTATGCACTCCAGCTCCATTCCAACTACAGAGCCAGCTTTCCTTACCAGCCTTTCCAGTCGCCCAGCGTCCCTCTTCTTAATGCTGCCTCCCCAGCACACAACGGCATAAGAAAGGACACTGGCGATGACCGACTGGTAAAACATCCAGTGGAGCTTACTGCAGACATTGAAAGACCGCAGCCTCCTGAGGAAGTAGAGCCAACTCTGCCCTTTCCTGTGCATCAGTGTTGGCTGACCAGTCCAGTTTATTGTCCAGGTGTACCCCTAGGTATTTTTAAGTGCTGACCACCTCCACATTGACCCCTTCAATGGAAACTAGCAGCATAGGTGGCTTAGTCCTCCTGAAATCCACCACCATCTCCTTGGTTTTGGAAATGTTGAGCTGCATATGGTTGAGATTGCACCACTGCACAAAGTCATCCACCAGGTTCCTGTACTCATCCTCCTGCCCATCCCTGATACACCCCACTATCGCAGTGTCGTCTGAAAACTTCTGCATGTGGCATGACTCTGAGTTGTGCCTGAAGTCAGACGTATACAGAGTGAACAGGACTGGTGAAAGCACAGTCCCCTGTGGCGCTCCGGTGCTGCTGACCACCTGCTCTGAGAAACAGTCCTTCAGCCTGACGAACTGTGGTCTCTCCGTCAGGTAGTCTGTAATCCAGGATACCAGGTGAGTGTCTACCCCCATCTGCACAAGCTTGTCTCTCAGTCTGGCAGGCTGGATGGTGTTAAAGGCGCTGGAGAAGTCAAAGAACATGATTCTCACAGCACCTTTCCCCTTGTCCAGATGAGAGTGGGTCCTGTGCAGCAGGTAGATGTTGGCATCTTCCACGCCCACCTTCTGCTGGTATGCAAACTGGAGCGGGTCGAGTGCGTGGCAGACCTGGGGTCTGAGGATGTTGAGTAACAGTCGCTCCATGGTCTTCATCATGTGTGATGTTAGAGCGACTGGCCTGTAGTCATTGAGCTGGCTGGGGTGTGGTTTCTTTGGGACTGGGATGAGACAAGATGTCTTCCACATTGCTGGTACCTTTCCCAGTCGGAGGCTCAGGTTGAAGACATGCTGCAGAGGCTCCCCCAGTTCCACAGCACAGGCTTTGAGCAGTCTCGGACATACTCGGTCTGGGCCGGCTGCTTTCCAGGGGCGGAGTCTCCTTAGCTCTCCACTGACCTGATACGGCGTGATGATGGAAGGTAGGGTGGTCCTGTCGCTGTGTGTCAGGTGAGGGGTTGCATCTGTGAGCGGTGGGGAAGGTGAAGTCACACTGTCTGTGGCGGCAGCATGGGGGAGGGGTACATCAGTGGCTGGATGAGGAGGTGATAATAGTGGGGGTGTGGGAGCATTGTTGCCTGTAGTGCATGGAGCCATGATGTCTGTGGCCACTTCAGCCTGGGGGAGGCCACAGCTTATTGTCCCTTCCTGGCACCACTATACATACATACACACACTCACTGAACACTTCATTTTAAAAAATCACAATTAGTAATTAGTTGCTCCTCCTTTTATGACGGCCTGCATTCTTCAAGGTCATGGACTGCACTAATGAAAAACAATATTCTCCATCAAGCTGGTTCCAACTTTCTAGAATAGGTTGACAGATCAGCTTTGCAGGATGAAGCCTTGTCATGGACCTTTTTTTTTTTCACCATTAATTTTCAATCGGATTAAGATCCGGACTGTTTGCAAATGGCAAATGGCAGGCATTTATATAGCGCCTTTATCCATAGCACTGTACAATTGATGCTTCTCCATTCACCCATTCTCTCACACACTCTCACACACCGATGGCAATTGGCTGCCATGCAAGGCCCCAACCAGCTCGTCAGGAGCATTTGGGGGTTAGGTGTCTTGCTCAGGGACACTTCGACACTGCCCAGGCTGGGGATCGAACCAGCAACCCTCCGACTGCCAGACGACTGCTCTTACTGCCTGAGCCATGTCGCCCCATGTTTGCTGGCCATGTCATTGAGTTGATATGCCTTTCCTGAAGAAAAGCTTTAACACTCTTTGTTCTGTGGCAAGATGCATTGTCATCCTGAAAAATTAATTCCTCATCATCAAACCTATTTTCTATCGATGAGAAAGGTGTCCAAAATTTCAATGTACACATGTGCATTGACTGTTGAGGTAATGATTGCCATCTCCCCTGGTCCTTTACCTGACATGCAACCCCATATCATAAATGACTGGGAACATTTGCTTGTTTTCTTCAGGCAGTTATCTCTGTGTGTTTCATTGGAACGGCACCAGACAAAAGTTCCAGCATCATCGCCTTGGCCAATGCAGATTTGTGATTCATCACTGAATATCACTTTCATCCAATCATCCACACTCCAATCATGATTTCTTCTCTTTAGCCCACTGCAACCTTGTTTTCTTCTGTTTAGGTGTTAGTGCTGGTTTTTGTTTGGCTTTTCTGTATGTAAATCCCATTTCATTCAACCGATTTCTTACAGTTCTGTCAAAACATTGACTCCTGTTTCCGCCAATTTGTTTTTCATTTGTTTTGTTGTGCATTTTCCATTTTCAAGGCATATTGCTTTGACTTTTCTATCCTGACGCTTTGATCTCTTCTGTGGTCTACCTGTATGTTTTCCTTTTATAACCTTCCCATTTTGTTTATACTTGCACCAAATTTTAGACACAGCTGACTGGGAACAACCAACATCTTTTGCCACACTCCATGTTTCCCTTCAATTAGCCAAATCCAACAGCTCGTTAAGGTCTGCAAACACTCCCTTTTAACTGCAGACTAATTTGCATATTCAGACTTGTGCTGGTATTTGTTTTAGAAATACAAATTACAAAATGAATCCATAATTTTATCCTCAACATTGAGTCATTCCATAATTCTTTCCTCTACTTGATCTGGAGAAAAGCATGTTATTAATTAAAATATTTTAATCAAATTTGTTTGAAGTATGTTTCATGAATGTTCAGCTGTTAAACAAAATTTGTTTTGTTTCAGATCTGATATTAGTTTATTTGCTATGAAGTAAAAAACTGAAACAGAACATCCTCTAAGTGTGCTGATTCCATCATTTTTGCCTGCGGTTGTAGTACTGTTCTGCTGTATGTTTCTACTGGACTGATAGATGTCATTATTGTACTTGTATATGTTAGTGTTGTACTGGTAGATGTTAGTATTGTACTGGTAGAGCAGCCAGGTGCACAGATATGGCCCAAGGGCGCCTATGCTCTTTTTCCCTCAAACTCAAACAGTGCCCTTTTTTTGCCTGGTGTTAATTGTATTTTATTTAATGTATATTTAATGTATAATAGTATCCACACACAAAAAAAAAAACACCATATCAATTTAAAAAGTACTTTGCTCTGCAACCCCCCTTCCAAATGGATTTGTCTCAATCAATTAACTATAAAATAAATTAAAATATCTTTGACATTCCTGAATACCACTTGTCATGAAACACACCGCATCCCCAGCCCCAGTTTGGTTACGATGAACGATATCAGGTAGGCACTGTTTTCATTATGACGATTAAACAACACTTGCTCACTTTTTATGTTATATATCCGTTAAAAAACTATAAAGTGGGCCAGTATGATTTGCCAGTTGCCACCTTCACGCTGTAATTTCGTCATTACTAGCCTCGGTCCTGGCGAGCAAGCAAGCTTGTGGAATTATCATTAAACAACGTTATCTCCCTCATGCACAACTTACAAATACGCAATTCATTTCTGAAGCAGGTAGTTACGCTTTTGCATAGTTTTGGTTGTTTAACAGTGATTAGTCACCCTATTTTCTTAATAGGCAGTTTTCTAAAAACATGAGGTTTAAATATCTCTTATTGTTTGGGGCATGTCACAGTGATTTCCCTGTTAATATAAAAGTTTAAATAATTCAATCCATTTTGATTGGGAAATAAGAAGCAGCAGAAACACTGCTAGAAGAGGTGAACACACTTGTCTACAATGAAAGGCAAAATATTTCTCACCTCCCTGACCCTGGATCAGTTTTTCAGCCATATGCATAGATCTAACAAATATATAAGAGTGTGTTTAAGTAATGCGTGCATTCATGCATGTGTATGTGTTTTTGAATATAATATAATACTGTGGTTTCTTTTCCTCTCAATGTGATGCTCAAAAACATGTTACTAAAAAATCTAACTGTAGTTCAGTATTTGTACCGTGTGTCTCATTTATAAAATATATACAGTGTAACAAAATTATACAGCACATGAAAACAGAAGGTTTGAAACCCCCAAATTCAGGGGGCATATGTATCAAGCATGTCAGAGTAGGACTACTGATCTAGAATCTTATCATTACATATAATGAAAGGTTAAACTGGTCCCAGGTCAGCACAACTCTATGCTGACATTTTGGTACAGATCTAGGCTTTTAATTTGTGTTTGGGATAAACATGTCAGTCATTAATTGCATGCAATTAAATGCATCCTTCGGCAGGGCATGGGATAATGTGTTTCTGCAGACCTTAAACAGGTCCAAAGTTATGGACATAGTGTGTGATTATGGATGTCGGTGGTGTGGCAACATTGAGGTGGGAATAGTGTGTGTTGGTGGGGTGAGTGCCCCTTTTTTTGCTTGAGTCCCTGCCCCCCAAAATGTCTGTGCACTGTGGTAGTTAGTATTGTACTGATATATGTTAGTACTGTACTGGTATATGTTAGTGTTGTACTGGTATATGTTAGTGTTGTACTGGTATATGTTAGTACTGTACTGGTATATGTTAGTTCTGTACTGGTATATGTTAGTGTTGTACTGGTATATGTTAGTATTGTACTGGTATATGTTAGTACTGTACTGGTATATGTTAGTGTTGTACTGGTATATGTTAGTATTGTACTGGTATATGTTAGTACTGTACTGGTATATGTTAGTGTTGTACTGGTATATGTTAGTACTCTACTGGTATATGTTAGTGTTGTACTGGTAGATGCCAGTACTGTCCTCATATGTTACTAGTCAGTTTACTAGTCTTCACTTGCAGAAGCCATTTATTTATTTTTATACTCTGTGCAAAACACATAAACATGCACACAAAATAAATAAGTAGAAAATACAAAATTGACTTAACTGCTGTACATGCATACCTGTTTTTAGACAGAACAACTGCATGATTGCTTGAACTCATGTGCCAGTCCCATGCATCATGCCTGTAGTTTGTACAGGGGACCACTACGAATGGCCTTTGAGATAGGCCTCGTCTAGCCCTCTGCTCCTGCACATTCTGAAAAACATCCGTAGAAATAACACAATGACTTAACTGACTCCACCTCCTCCATATCAGAGTATAAGGAGGCTGCGTATTGCAACATTGAAGCGTATTCAGCTATCTAACCCATAAAGAACTGTCCGAGTGCATCGCCTGCATCTGTTATTTAATCTAGAGCTCAGAAGTGCAGCGCTCTCAGCGATCTGAGATTGCACGTGGAGCCGCGGGGGCTTCTGCGGGGGCTAAGTGCGGGGGAGCGTTCTGAATGAACAAACATTCATTTGGGTCACGCTCGGAATTTACAAACTAGTGGAGCGCGTTCTGGCGCCTGCCACACGCTAGGCCGGCGGCTAGCCCACGTTTGCAACGTTGTTGACGATACTATTTCCTCACACTGTGTGGGGGAAAAGCAGAGCGGCAAACAAAATAAATGCCATTTTAACAACGTGTAACCCATGAAGAGAGGTGTACCAGGGGTCAGAATGTCCTAGGCCAGCACCATTACACCCCTGGGGGGCGATTGGGGCTCCTGCTCGTTCTGCCTGTGCACCTAACAGCGCGTGACACTGAATCACAGGGCAAAGTCAAAGGCACTGCCCTCGTACAGCAGCATTATCACTCTTCATGCAGTGCAGTTGCGGTTCTGTAATATTTACGTCCATCTGACTGCTGACTAATCTGCTGGACCTGCTTCCTCAGTGCTTTTTAAACTGAGTCAGTTCTTTGCCACATTCTTTTCCTTTTGTCTCAATTATTGAAAGCGCAGTTTCATCATAGCATTTTTCATCTTACAGCAGACAGGGGCGGTGTAAGGGACGGGGGGGTCAGGTGCTTTCAGGGGCCCTCACTCTAGACTCTGTTTGACAATTGATCTTATATTTTGCACCAATTTCTCTCTTGCCATATTAAGTCATATCTAATATGTAATATCAATGTACACTCAATGATCACTTTTTTAGGAATACCTGTACACCTACATATTCATGCGATTATCTAATCAGCCAATCATGTGGCAGCAGTGTAATGCATGAAATCATGCAGATACGGGTCAGAAGCTTCAGCTAATGTTCACATCAACGATCAGAATGGGGAAAGAAATGTGATCTAAGTGACCGTGGAATGATTGTGGGTGCCAGACAGGGTAGTTTGAGTATCTCAGAAACTGCTGATCTCCTGGGATTTTAGTGTAGGGGCGGCCTGTAGCATAGTGGTTAAGGTAAATGATTGGGTCACACAAGGTCGGTGGTTCTAATCCCGGTGTAGCCACAATAAGATCCGCACAGCTGTTGGGCCCTTGAGCAAGGCCCTTAACCCTGCATTGCTCCAGGGGAGGATTGTCTCCTGCTTAGTCTAATCAACAGTACATTGCTCTGGATAAGAGTGTCTGCTAAATTGATCCAGAATGCTGCAGCCCGTCTGGTATTCAATGTTCCCAGACATTCACATGTCACCCCCCTGCTCAGCAATCTCCGCTGGCTGCCTGTTATGGCTCGAATCAAATTTAAAACTTTGGTGCTCGCGTACCAGGCAGTTAAGGGATCAGCCCCTGTATATATTCAATCCCTTATCAAGACCTATACACCAACAAGACCCCTCTGTTCTGCCACTTCGTGCCATCTGGCACCTCTTCCTCACCACACCTGCACTTCTCGCTCACGACTGCTGTCTGTCCTGGTCCCACGGTGGTGGAATGACCTCCCAGTGGATGTCAGAGTCTCTGACCTCTTTCAAGTGCAGAGTGAAGACTCATCTCTTCAGGCTACACCTTTCCCTCCATCTCACCACCATGATTAGCCTTATATATGCTAGAGCTTGCAGAGAATGGTGAGAAAAACAAAATCCACTTAGCAGCAGTTCTGCAGACAGAAACACCTTGTTAATAAGAGACATCAGAGGAGAATGGCCAAAGTTGACAGGAAGGTGACAGTAAAGCAAATAACCACACATTACAGCAGTGATATGCAGAAGAGCATCTCTGAACACACAACGTGTCAAAACTCTTAAGTGGGTAGACTACAGTAGCAGAATTAATAAGTCTATAAAAATACATCTAAAATGCCTAATAAAGTGTGTTTAAGACATAATTACTGTTTGTTTTAAAGCAATGATCATTACACCTACCATGATGTCATTACAACCAATATCACTGAGCAGTTTGTTTGCAGTTAAGATAGCTAAACTGCACAGTATTTCCCATCCATGCCAGTGCTGTATATACAAGCTGCATTCAGTGAATGTCAAAGAGACCGATAAACAGCAAGACGTGTTGTTATTATTTTTTGGCCAGCCACGACGACAGGTAGTCTGAAAATCAAATTCAAGTTGAAATAACAATGGAGAAAGTCGCATTCGCAGCGTGTGCAAATGCAACATTTTCCAATTGAAAGAAAATTGCTCAGTTTAGTTAGCCATATCATTGATATGATAGCCTGTGTCATGATCTTCCCTGATTTATTTTGTTTAGTAAAACTTATAATACTTGGGAAAAACGTGTCAGTATTTCTTAGTTATAGAATAGCACATTTAAAGTATTGAGGTACAGCTTTAATAGGGAATTAAAACTAGCCCATAATAAACGTTTTACTAAAATTCTGATCGAAGAAAATCCGTTGGATGGATTTTGAAACGGATTTCTCTTATTTAGGAGATTCTTTGGAAGTCGATCTTTTTAAATTAATGAGAAATCGGCGGACTCTGTACCTGTGAGAGTCTGTACCTGTGAGAGTCTGTACCTGTGAGAGTGTACCTGTGAGAGTCTGTACCTGTGAGAGTCTGTACCTGTGAGAGTCTGTACCTGTGAGAGTCTGTACCTGTGAGAGTGTACCTGTGAGAGTGTACCTGTGAGAGTCTGTACCTGTGAGAGTCTGTACCTGTGAGAGTCTGTACCTGTGAGAGTCTGTACCTGTGAGAGTCTGTACCTGTGAGAGTCTGTACCTGTGAGAGTCTGTACCTGTGAGAGTGTACCTGTGAGAGTGTACCTGTGAGAGTCTGTACCTGTGAGAGTCTGTACCTGTGAGAGTCTGTACCTGTGAGAGTGTACCTGTGAGAGTCTGTACCTGTGAGAGTGTACCTGTGAGAGTGTACCTGTGAGAGTGTACCTGTGAGAGTGTACCTGCGAGAGTCTGTACCTGTGAGAGTGTACCTGCGAGAGTCTGTACCTGTGAGAGTGTACCTGTGAGAGTCTGTACCTGTGAGAGTCTGTACCTGTGAGAGTCTGTACCTGTGAGAGTGTACCTGTGAGAGTCTGTACCTGCGAGAGTCTGTACCTGTGAGAGTCTGTACCTGCGAGAGTCTGTACCTGTGAGAGTGTACCTGTGAGAGTGTACCTGTGAGAGTCTGTACCTGTGAGAGTCTGTACCTGTGAGAGTCTGTACCTGCCGCAAAACGGATCTCGTTCCACCAGCTGCTGCGTTTCCCCTCTCCGTAAGCTCCCCCCCCCCCCCCCCCCCCGCTGCCCCCCGGCTGCCCCCCCCCATGCTCCCGTTCCTCAGAGCAGCCAGGCTCAGGAGCAGGACTAGCTGGAGCAGCCGGGCTCAGGAGCAGGCCTAGCTGGAGCAGCCAGGCTCAGGAGCAGGACTAGCTGGAGCAGCCGGGCTCAGGAGCAGCCAGGCTCAGGAGCAGCCAGGCTCAGGAGCAGCCAGGCTCAGGAGCAGGACTAGCTGGAGCAGCCAGGCTCAGGAGCAGCCAGGCTCAGGAGCAGCCAGGCTCAGGAGCAGGCCTAGCTGGAGCAGCCGGGCTCAGGAGCAGGACTAGCTGGAGCAGCCGGGCTCAGGAGCAGCCAGGCTCAGGAGCAGCCAGGCTCAGGAGCAGCCGGGCTCAGGAGCAGCCAGGCTCAGGAGCAGCCAGGCTCAGGAGCAGCCAGGCTCAGGAGCAGGACTAGCTGGAGCAGCCGGGCTCAGGAGCAGCCGGGCTCAGGAGCAGGACTAGCTGGAGCAGCCGGGCTGTCTGCAGCCTGCAGTTCAGAGGCTGTCCCACGGCTGTCCTAGCCAGCACCGGGGCAGAGTAATGGCTCTATAATGAGCATGGACGCCTGAATAATTGTGCCATTAGGTATTAATTATGAGGCGTTTGTCAGCGCAAAACAATAAAATTACGCCATCCCTGAAAAGCAGACGCGAAAGTGAAGTTGAGTTATTTTCATCAATGACAAAGTACAACAGGTCCCACTGGTGCACTGAATATGGGCAGTTCATTTGTTTTGTACGTCGTTGCTGCTTATCTTTCAACCACAGAACCGAGGTTAGAAAAGGCACAGGTGCAGCCGGGCTGCCGAATCCGTACCTGGGTACACTCTGCCCCCTCGATTACCCACCATGATGCATTCTGTAGTCCCATCTCTGCCTGTAACTCTCTCTGAATGAAGGGCGGACAATTCGCAAAAACGACGACAGTCTGAGATAGACACGAGTGAGGGGTTTGGGGTGAGAGGTGAGGGGTCAGGGGCGGGCGGGAGGTGTTGAAATGGATGCATTGAACAGTGCAAATGTTTCTCTTGAAAAAGTGGATTCACAAAAAATTCCCACATTTGCCACACGATTGTTTTAAACAAGCGTGTGGCAAATGTGGTAGAACATCTTCCAAACAAGAAGACGGGGTGTCCAGGGCCTCACTCACAGGTGAGACTGAACGAGAGCGGGATATTCCCACACGGCGTACCATGAGAAATACAGCAGGCTTTATTCAGCGCTGATGCCGCGGGAGAGGTCCTTACACCCAGCACTGCTGCGATAAGGAGCGGAGTAATCTGCATAAGGCTGTATGAAGGAATGGCTCGCTCATTATTATCTCTCACCACTGACCTCATGCAGTGCTTTTGAGGAAAGCAGAATTTGTCAAATCTGCAGTATTCTTCTCCTGCTGATTAAAGTGCACTCAACCAGTTCAGCGCACAGACAGAGCAGTAAACTACCGGCGCTTTAGCGCCTGCGGGGCAGAGCAGCAGGGCACTGCGGTTTCATTTCGGCACTTTTTAAAGTTCTTGGAGGCCATTTTGATTTACTGCTGCATTACACTGATAGTCTGATGGGTGATAAGTGTCGGAAACATTAAGCGGTCATTCCGTTATTAACTGAGATTAATTAATGTTGTATGACTCCCCATGGAATCAGAGGGCGCGCTGGTTTACGGACACAAGATGGCTTCCCCTTGATATGCTCTGCTATGCTCTATGCTGTGAGTATGTGTTTGGAAATAACAAATGAAAGTGTCAGTTCAATAAGAAACACTGAAAAAAAACATTGCATTAATGTGAGAACCAAAGTACTGAAATTAAGCTGATACTGGTAGACGTTTGATATGGAATTACTTTTGTTTCACGTTTCAAAGCAGATTATTATGAACTGTAACCTTAACAAATATTGAAGCCAAACCAAAAGTAAGACTGCGCTTAAAAAATAATTATAAATGCAGAAAAAGTGAAGTGTGAAAGACTGGGATCTGGGAGCATTGGCTGTCTCGTCTCTGTCTGACACCGCTTCTAAAATGGGCAACATGCTTTCCAGCAAGACAATAATTCTGAATAGAGAATGCAAAACAATAACTTGCAGCCAGGTGATTCTTTGTTAACTGAGAAAATGTCACATTTTCTTTTATTTGTCTTAAAAATCATTAATGTCTATTGTGTTACCTTGACTTATGGTACAATATTATATAGTACAATATCATTTACATTTTACATTTTAGTCATTTGGCAGATGCTTTTAATCCAAAGCGACTTACAAGTGCATATGTTCTTCCACAAGTCAAAGCATCACATCCAGAACTAGGAAAATACACATGAAATGCTGTTCTAAACATATAGTCATCATAAGTGGCAATTAAAAAAAAAAATGTTTTTTTTTGGGGTTAGACAAGGAGGATAGGGATATCAGAAAGGGGGGCGGGGGAAATCAGGAGGGAGGACTAAGGTAGAGGTGTGTTTTTAGTCTGCGTCGAAATAGGGGGAGGGATTCTGCTGTCCTGACAGTGGTAGGCAAGTCATTCCACCACTGAGGAACCAGAACAGAAAACAGGCGTGAACGTGCAGCTCAACCGCCAGGTGCACGTAGAGAGGGAACCACAAGGTGACCAGAGCTGGCAGACCGGAGTGGTCTAGCTGGGGAGTAAGGAGTGATCAGGGATTGTATGTAAGGTGGGGCAGTCCCCTTAGCAGCCTGAAATGCCAACACTAGGGCCTTGAAACGGATGCGTGCGGCAATAGGAAGCCAGTGGAGGCCAATGAGGAGTGGGGTGACATGAGCAGACCTGGGCTGACTGGTGATCAAGCGGGCTGCAGCATTCTGGACCAGCTGGAGGGGCTTGATGGCACACGCTGGGAGACCGGCTAGGAGGGAGTTGCAGTAATCCAGGCGGGAAATGACGAGCGCCTGGACTAGGAGCTGGGTGGCTTTCTCCGTCAGGAGATGACGGATACGGCGTATATTGTACAGAAAGAACCTGCAGGTTCTGGCGGTGGAGGATACTTGTGGAGCCAGGGTGAGGCAGTTATCAAGAGTCACCCGAAGATTCTTTGCCGTACGGGAGGAGGAAACTATAAGTCCTCAACAGTCAGTGAGAGGTCAATTGACGGAGAGGACTGTAGGAATGTAGAGAAGCTCAGTTTTGGCAAGGTTGAGCTTCAGGTGGTGGGAAGTCATCCAAGCAGAGATATCAGCCAAGCAGGCAGAGATCTGTGTGGTGACTTGGGTATCGGGGGGGAAGGAAATAAAGAGTTGGGTGTCATCGGCGTAAGAGTGATAAGAAAAGCCATGGGAAGAGATAACAGAACATACAGAACAGAGACATGGTGTATAGCGAGAAGAGGACCAAGAACTGAGCCCTGCGTGACTCCAGTTTGTAGGGGGTGAGGGTCGGAGACTGAGCCCCTCCAAGTCACCTGGTAGGAGCGACCAGAGAGGTAGGAGGAAAACCAAGCGAGTGCAGACCCTGTGACACCCATCCCAGACAGCAATGAGAGCAGAATCTCATGGTTGACTGTATCGAAGGCGGCCGACAGGTCGAGGAAGATGAGGACAGAGGAAAGGGATTTGGCTTTAGCGGAGTGGAGTGCCTCAGTGACCGCGAGCAGAGCGGTCTCAGTGGAGTGGCCACTCTTGAAGCCAGACTGGTTGGGGTCATGTGATCATGATAATTGTATTCCCTGATGTGCAATTCATACTAGTATGCTGTATAAACACTTGCAATCTCTATTGTGAAGTGGTGTGAGAAGTAACACCACAGACCGTTTCCGTTAACACAAAAAACAGTAACACAGAAGACAACTGTGTCACGTTTCATGTTTGTCACATCGTGTTTCATATTTAGTCATTGTCTAGTCTTATGTTATTGTCATGTCACGTAAAGTAAATCCTCAAATTGTGTCTGGGATTCTATTTGAAGCCGGGCCTTGGATAATAGCTGGGGGCGTGGCCAATTCGGACAAATAAAGGCCGGCCCCCAAATACAATAATATTGCCTACCAGTAGGGCTATCAGTCCATGAGCACTAGAAGACATTGTTTCGATTTAACTCAATTAAATAAAAGAGGTCTTCTTAATATTTTATATTGTTGGTTGGTTTAATACTGTTGCCAATGAAAAGTCATTGTCCTACACCATGGGTCTCCAACACGTTGCTCTCAAGCTACCAGTCGCTTGCTGCCCGCTTCTAAGTAGCTTGCCAAAGGCTGAAGCAGTATACATTTAAACACAATTGTTGCCCAGAGGCATTCCAGCCTACAAATTTAATAAAAAGTAAATCAGGCAAAATTAAAAATTAACTCAATTTAGGCTATTTACAGCACAGCGCACGTTCAATTAATGAATGAAAGCGGCTTCCTTGGCTCGCAATAAACAGACGGGTGGAAATCCCGACACTCTTTCAACTACATAAAACTTAACAGTGAACCATCAAATACCCCCCAGATTTCAGTGCCCATCAGTCCCAACATTTAGCAATAGAATCAAACAGTCCAAAAGTAAATCAAATCCCAAACCAAAGCGAAAATCTTTTGATAGCCTACCGGTATGCTGCTCCAAACAAAACGCATGTCTCACAATAAAACGCACTTTAGGAGAAAAAGATCCTATCTTGTTGTTATCTACGCTAATTTGTTATTGTTCATGAATGCGTGTCTGGCAAGTTGTTATTTTATGGATTCTGGACTTGCATATGTTTTATTGTGTTTGAGAATATTTGCAATCAACTAAGTCTGTTAAGACTGACACTATGACTTACCAAACAATGTTTCCTGATTAGCCTACACTAATTGATTTCTGAACGGTTACAGGAAGTGTTGAACGGTTACTCGACATTCCCTGAATAAAGCCCTGAAGGGACTTTATTACACCCCTGTTTCTGAGTCGTGCGTTTTGGGTCCAACCCCCCACGCACTCGTCTGAAACTGCACATGAATATGATCATTTCTTCAAAGCCAACATGCAGCCATTTTAGCTAACTAGCAAGAACACGTGGAAACATAAAATATCCACCATTCATTATTATTTCACATCCAAAAGCTATACCCCATGTCATAAACAAGTAAAACCATAGACAAAAAGAAATTGGGACATATAGAATTAACAGAGTTTTTGTTAAATTTAACAAAAGGTATGAGAGAGTGCCTGGTAGGTCATACCTGTCATAATTCCTGCTTCTTTGTATAATAACGTCCAACAGGAAGTAGGTCTTCCTGCTTATTTTTAAAGATATATATTATCTGTTGGGTAACATCACAGACATCAACTTTAATCTAGATAATCAGTAAACAATATTTTATTTTGACCAGAAAGTAGTCCTTTAAAATGTATGTGGTTAAGAGCAGGTGATCCATGTTAGAATAGAGATAACACAGTGAGAGCAGGTGATCCATGTTAGAATAGAGATAACACAGTGAGAGCAGGTGATCCATGTTGGAATAGAGATAACACAGTGAGAGCAGGTGATCCATGTTAGAATAGAGATAACACAGTGAGAGCAGGTGATCCATGTTAGAATAGATAACACAGTGTGAGCAGATGATCCATGTTAGGATAGAGATAACACAGTGAGAGCAGGTGATCCATGTTGGAATAGAGATAACACAGTGAGAGCAGGTGATCCATGTTAGAATAGAGATAACACAGTGAGAGCAGGTGATCCATGTTAGAATAGAGATAACACAGTGAGAGCAGGTGATCCATGTTGGAATAGAGATAACTCAGTGAGAGCAGGTGATCCATGTTAGAATAAAGATAACACAGTGAGAGCAGGTGATCCATGTTAGAATAGAGATAACACAGTGAGAGCAGGTGATCCATGTTGGAATAGAGATAACACAGTGAGAGCAGGTGATCCATGTTGGAATAGAGATAACACAGTGAGAGCAGGTGATCCATGTTAGAATAGAGATAACACAGTGAGAGCAGGTGATCCATGTTAGAATAGAGATAACACAGTGAGAGCAGGTGATCCATGTTAGAATAGAGATAACGCAGTGAGAGCAGGTGATCCATGTTAGAATAGAGATAAAACAGTGAGAGCAGGTGATCCATGTTAGAATAGAGATAACACAGTGAGAGCAGGTGATCCATGTTAGAATAGAGATAACTCAGTGAGAGCAGGTGATCCATGTTAGAATAGAGATAACACAGTGAGAGCAGGTGATCCATGTTAGAATAGAGATAACACAGTGAGAGCAGGTGATCCATGTTAGAATAGAGATAACACAGTGAGAGCAGGTGATCCATGTTAGAATAGAGATAACACAGTGAGAGCAGGTGATCCATGTTAGAATAGAGATAACACAGTGAGAGCAGATGATCCATGTTAGAATAGAGATAACACAGTGAGAGCAGGTGATCCATGTTGGAATAGAGATAACACAGTGAGAGCAGGTGATCCATGTTAGAATAGAGATAACACAGTGAGAGCAGGTGATCCATGTTAGAATAGAGATAACACAGTGAGAGCAGGTGATCCATGTTAGAATAGAGATAACACAGTGAGAGCAGGTGATCCATGTTAGAATAGAGATAACACAGTGAAAGCAGGTGATCCATGTTAGAATAGAGATAACACAGTGTGAGCAGATGATCCATGTTAGAATAAAGATAACACAGTGAGAGCAGGTGATCCATGTTAGAATAGACATAACACAGTGAGAGCAGGTGATCCATGTTAGAATAGAGATAACACAGTGAGAGCAGGTGATCCATGTTAGAATAGAGATAACACAGTGAGAGCAGGTGATCCATGTTAGAATAGAGATAACACACTGAGAGCAGGTGATCCATGTTAGAATAGAGATAACACAGTGAGAGCAGGTGATCCATGTTAGAATAGAGATAACACAGTAAGAGTAGGACAGAATGTACCAATACTGCCAAAACACTCCAAATATTTTTTTTCAATCATAAAAAACACAAACAACCAGTGGCATTATAGTAGATGCAGAATTTTCTGTCAGTCTTTTGCAAGCTGGATTCTAAAAATGTATAGTTTTAGTTTCATTTTTTTGTAGCATTTTTTGTAAAAGTAATAAAAACATAATTCACAGTTTTGTCCACATAACTGTGTGAAAAGTTATGAAAAAGTGTGACACAAACCTATGTTGTAATTGTATTATTTATTCTGATTTTGCTCAATGGTTCCACTCTCTTCACAAAATAATTATATTGAAACAGGTATCAAGTATTTTTCTTGCAACAAGAAAGTATTGTCAAAACAAACAAAGAGTGAATCTATAGGTGTAGTGTGTTGGCGATCTAAACAAATGTTCCTGTAGTATTTCATGATAAATTAATTATTTGAACCAATGGTTTTGGAAGTGCAAGATTTCTTCAAAGATATAAATACATAATGCAAGATTGTGAATACTGGATAGGCTGTGTTACAAGTGCTGACTGTTTTGAGTCTTGTGTCTTAGGTTTTGGAAATTGAGCACAAACTTGTGAGATTAGTGCTAAAGTGATTGTACACACCTACAGTAGCATCCATGCCCCCATCCTCAGTTCTCCTGCCAGCTGTCCATGACAAGAAAGCAAATGCAGGAATAGTATGACCAACATGAGCTGTCACTCAACACTCTTGCTCAGACTGGCCAATAGCATGATGTCAGATCTTCTAAATCCTACTTGATGTTTATTTAAAAAACTCAAAGTGGAAGAAAAAGTTTCTAAGTGAACAGAAACAAACGCACACATGTTGCCCTTAACACCACACATTTTTGTTGTTGAAATAATAATCCTTGTTTCTAGTATTTTTGGGTGCAATTATTGATACTTTGCTTTGAGGCACTCGCTAAAAGTTTGTTAACCAAGCCCATCTTATAGAATAATGCAATCTATTATGAGAAAGGGATAAAATAGAAAAGTTTAATGGAAAAAACAGCCTCAGACCACAATTACAATTCAATCTGTAGGACCTGGGGTTCAGACAAAAAGACTTATTGATCAAACTATGGTTTTTAGCTTGGAGCTTTATACTGGATGATGTGCATAGTTTATAGCTGACTCATAGTTCATTCAATGTGGTGTTTATTGTTGCTTTGATAAAATATTGGTTATCAGACTCTTGGTAGCCTCCCATTATAACAGTGTTTATGAGGTGGCGGCCCAAGTGTTTTTGTGGCCCCGTTGTGCTCCAGCATAAATCACAGCCACCATTTAAACTTGAGTTGTGTGTCCCAGGGCTGGTTGTGGCCCTAAACGACAACATAGTGTTCATGCCAGCAGCCAGGGAAAATCAATTTACATAATTTCACTTTTAGCAGGAATATGAGCTTCTGTGGTGGTGTAAGTCATGGCTGCCTGAGTCCAGGCCTCAGCTGTGGAGGGTGTGTGCACAATAGAGCACCCAGAGTCTAACTTCATTTCATGGATATCATCTTCTGGATTGAAGTGGTCAGGCAGACACACTCTCTTTTATCATTAGGTGGATATGCTTGTTTAAATTCGACAGGCTGATTCTTTAAACGGCTTGCTGTTACTCGAGGGCTGTCTTTGATGATGGCTTTGTCTCTTGTAGTCACACATTTTATACAGCACACCAATGACAGTTTAGACTACTGGAGGGAGATTCTGCCATGACCACTTCCTTTGATGAATTCTGAATTAATGTGTTGTGAGGACATTTTTTTTTTTAGCTATTTCACAGAAAATTCAGGCAGATTTGAAAATATACTGGAAGCTAAGGAGAATTGCATTGTGTAGCTGCGCATTTTCATCTGGAAAGATCCTTCAGCCCGATGACGCGTCATAGGCATGCAGGCGAGGAGGAAAGTAAACCAGAGCCTGCTTCTGCCATTGTTCTGAATGGGGAACAATCATTGATAATTGCTATTTTATCATTTTAACTCATATAAATGTCAGCAAATTGCATATTTTGCCAAAATAAACTGAGTGCTGTCCTTGTGCAGTTGCAGAGTGGACAAATCAGATCATGATCCAAATCAGTCTTCTGAGGGATTCTTTTTAAATCCCATGTCAACTACATTACAACAGATAACCATGAAAAGTACAGACTACGTGGTAAACTATAAAAGTAAACTATAGACTACTTTATCTGTATGTCACCCAATGACACCTTGGTCTGAAGACCACAGTTTAAAACAATAGAGTTGTTTATTTACACTCTGTTGAGTTTACAGGGCCCAGTTTCTGCAGTTTGGCTCTTAATTAATGGTGAAGATGCAGGCTCAATCTTTGGGCGGGGGTTCCTGGGCCTCTCAAGGGCTGAATAATGTGGTTGTTGGAGTTGTCTGAATATTTGCTTTTGTACAATGAAATAGACCACTTAGGTTATAGCAACTACACTGGGGCACCTTCAGTGCTATCTTTGACATCAAACAGCTCTAATATTGCGGGCCTAATGTTTTAGCAGTGTGCGCCTCTTTCAGTTGTGACAGCTGCCATGGTCACTGACACGTTCCCACATCGAGGCCTCTGTAATAGACCACAAGCTGCCATGGTCATTGACACGTTCCCACATCGCAGGCCTCTGTAATAGACCACAAGCTGCCATGGTCATTGACACGTTCCCACATCGCAGGCCTCTGTGATAGACCACAAGCTGCCATGGTCATTGACACGTTCCCACATCGCAGGCCTGTAATAGACCACAAGCTGCCATGGTCATTGACACGTTCCCACATCGCAGGCCTCTGTGATAGACCACAAGCTGCCATGGTCATTGACACGTTCCCACATCGCAGGCCTCTGTGATAGACCACAAGCTGCCATGGTCATTGACACGTTCCCACATCGAGGCCTCTGTGATAGACCACAAGCTGCCATGGTCATTGACACGTTCCCACATCGCAGGCCTCTGTGATAGACCACAAGCTGCCATGGTCATTGACACGTTCCCACATCGAGGCCTCTGTGATAGACCACAAGCTGCCATGGTCATTGACACGTTCCCACATCGCAGGCTCTGTAATAGACCACAAGCTGCCATGGTCATTGACACGTTCCCACATCGAGGCCTCTGTGATAGACCACAAGCTGCCATGGTCATTGACACGTTCCCACATCGAGGCCTCTGTGATAGACCACAAGCTGCCATGGTCATTGACACGTTCCCACATCGCAGGCCTCTGTAATAGACCACAAGCTGCCATGGTCATTGACATGTTCCCACATCGCAGGCCTCTGTAATAGACCACAAGCTGCCATGGTCATTGACACGTTCCCACATCGCAGGCCTCTGTGATAGACCACAAGCTGCCATGGTCATTGACACGTTCCCACATCGCAGGCCTGTAATAGACCACAAGCTGCCATGGTCATTGACACGTTCCCACATCGCAGGCCTCTGTGATAGACCACAAGCTGCCATGGTCATTGACACGTTCCCACATCGAGGCCTCTGTGATAGACCACAAGCTGCCATGGTCATTGACACGTTCCCACATCGCAGGCTCTGTAATAGACCACAAGCTGCCATGGTCATTGACACGTTCCCACATCGAGGCCTCTGTGATAGACCACAAGCTGCCATGGTCATTGACACGTTCCCACATCGCAGGCCTGTAATAGACCACAAGCTGCCATGGTCATTGACACGTTCCCACATCGCAGGCTCTGTAATAGACCACAAGCTGCCATGGTCATTGACACGTTCCCACATCGAGGCCTCTGTGATAGACCACAAGCTGCCATGGTCATTGACACGTTCCCACATCGCAGGCTCTGTAATAGACCACAAGCTGCCATGGTCATTGACACGTTCCCACATCGAGGCCTCTGTGATAGACCACAAGCTGCCATTGTCATTGACACGTTCCCACATCGCAGGCCTGTAATAGACCACAAGCTGCCATGGTCATTGACACGTTCCCACATCGAGGCCTCTGTGATAGACCACAAGCTGCCATGGTCATTGACACGTTCCCACATCGCAGGCCTGTAATAGACCACAAGCTGCCATGGTCATTGACACGTTCCCACATCGAGGCCTCTGTGATAGACCACAAGCTGCCATGGTCATTGACACGTTCCCACATCGCAGGCCTGTAATAGACCACAAGCTGCCATGGTCATTGACACGTTCCCACATCGCAGGCCTCTGTAATAGACCACAAGCTGCCATGGTCATTGACACGTTCCCACATCACAGGCCTCTGTGATAGACCACAAGCTGCCATGGTCATTGACACGTTCCCACATCTCAGGCCTCTGTAATAGACCACAAGCTGCCATGGTCATTGACACGTTCCCACATCGAGGCCTCTGTGATAGACCACAAGCTGCCATGGTCATTGACACGTTCCCACATCGCAGGCCTGTAATAGACCACAAGCTGCCATGGTCATTGACACGTTCCCACATCGCAGGCCTCTGTGATAGACCACAAGCTGCCATGGTCATTGACACGTTCCCACGTCGCAGGCCTCTGTGATAGACCACAAGCTGCCATGGTCATTGACACGTTCCCACATCGAGGCCTCTGTGATAGACCACAAGCTGCCATGGTCATTGACACGTTCCCACATCGCAGGCCTCTGTGATAGACCACAAGCTGCCATGGTCATTGACACGTTCCCACATCGCAGGCCTCTGTGATAGACCACAAGCTGCCATGGTCATTGACACGTTCCCACATCTCAGGCCTCTGTGATAGACCACAAGCTGCCATGGTCATTGACACGTTCCCACATCGCAGGCCTGTAATAGACCACAAGCTGCCATGGTCATTGACACGTTCCCACATCGCAGGCCTCTGTAATAGACCACAAGCTGCCATGGTCATTGACACGTTCCCACGTCGCAGGCCTCTGTGACAGACCACAAGCTGCCATGG
This sequence comes from Conger conger, assembly GCF_963514075.1. Classification (NCBI taxonomy): domain Eukaryota; kingdom Metazoa; phylum Chordata; class Actinopteri; order Anguilliformes; family Congridae; genus Conger; species Conger conger. The sequence goes on along the minus strand of NC_083774.1, from coordinate 40,323,535 downwards.
TCATTGACACGTTCCCACATCGAGGCCTCTGTGATAGACCACAAGCTGCCATGGTCATTGACACGTTCCCACATCTCAGGCCTCTGTGATAGACCACAAGCTGCCATGGTCATTGACACGTTCCCACATTGCAGGCCTGTAATAGACCACAAGCTGCCATGGTCATTGACACGTTCCCACATCGCAGGCCTCTGTGATAGACCACAAGCTGCCATGGTCATTGACACGTTCCCACGTCGCAGGCCTGTAATAGACCACAAGCTGCCATGGTCATTGACACGTTCCCACATCGAGGCCTCTGTGATAGACCACAAGCTGCCATGGTCATTGACACGTTCCCACATCGAGGCCTCTGTGATAGACCACAAGCTGCCATGGTCATTGACACGTTCCCACATCTCAGGCCTCTGTGATAGACCACAAGCTGCCATGGTCATTGACACGTTCCCACATCGCAGGCTCTGTAATAGACCACAAGCTGCCATGGTCATTGACACGTTCCCACATTGCAGGCCTGTGATAGACCACAAGCTGCCATGGTCATTGACACGTTCCCACATCGCAGGCCTCTGTGATAGACCACAAGCTGCCATGGTCATTGACACGTTCCCACATCGAGGCCTCTGTGATAGACCACAAGCTGCCATGGTCATTGACATGTTCCCACATTGCAGGCCTGTAATAGACCACAAGCTGCCATGGTCATTGACACGTTCCCACATCGCAGGCTCTGTAATAGACCACAAGCTGCCATGGTCATTGACACGTTCCCACATCGCAGGCTCTGTAATAGACCACAAGCTGCCATGGTCATTGACACGTTCCCACATCGCAGGCCTCTGTGATAGACCACAAGCTGCCATGGTCATTGACATGTTCCCACATCGAGGCCTCTGTGATAGACCACAAGCTGCCATGGTCATTGACATGTTCCCACATCGAGGCCTCTGTAATAGACCACAAGCTGCCATGGTCATTGACACGTTCCCACATCGAGGCCTCTGTGATAGACCACAAGCTGCCATGGTCATTGACACGTTCCCACATCGCAGGCTCTGTAATAGACCACAAGCTGCCATGGTCATTGACACGTTCCCACATCGCAGGCCTCTGTAATAGACCACAAGCTGCCATGGTCATTGACACGTTCCCACATCGCAGGCCTCTGTGACAGACCACAAGCTGCCATGGTCATTGACACGTTCCCACATCGCAGGCCTGTGATAGACCACAAGCTGCCATGGTCATTGACACGTTCCCACATCGCAGGCCTCTGTGATAGACCACAAGCTGCCATGGTCATTGACACGTTCCCACATCTCAGGCCTCTGTAATAGACCACAAGCTGCCATGGTCATTGACACGTTCCCACATCTCAGGCCTCTGTAATAGACCACAAGCTGCCATGGTCATTGACACGTTCCCACATCGCAGGCTCTGTAATAGACCACAAGCTGCCATGGTCATTGACACGTTCCCACATCGCAGGCCTCTGTAATAGACCACAAGCTGCCATGGTCATTGACACGTTCCCACATCGCAGGCCTCTGTGACAGACCACAAGCTGCCATGGTCATTGACATGTTCCCACATCGCAGGCCTCTGTGACAGACCACAAGCTGCCATGGTCATTGACACGTTCCCACATCGCAGGCCTCTGTGATAGATCACAGCATGTTACCGCCAAGGTTCAGGTCATTGTGAAAAATCTGTGCTTATTGAGAACGGTAATCTGTGATCATCTTTGTGAATTCGACATGCCATTTTACTCATTTGCATAAAAACTCATTTTGATGCTGGAATTTCTGTAGAAAACACAATTTTAGTATGCATGACCCAGACAGTGCTCTGTGGCACAGTGTCCAACTCACTGCAGGTGCTTTATGAATCAAATGTTAAAAAAACAAATTTTCTGGTATTTCAGACCGTTCAATGCGCACAAAGGCTTGTCTCTTCCCCACTGTAGGGGTACATAGGATGCTGAGAGCATACGTTTTGATCCTTCTTGGACTGATATAACCTCGATTGGAGTTAATGGTGAGCATTTTACTGTTTCAGCAGAGAAAGTGAAGAAGTAAAAGTTTAACTGAATAACAGCATGAACCCTCAATAGAAGAGTAGCTCAGAAGTTTTGAAGGGTAATTGCCACACTAGCAATGACAGTAATTGTTATTTCCTGTTTGCCAGCTTCTCCTGGGAACAATCAAGTTCTTCTCTTCTATTGAATACTATTCAGGCCTGATTTTCCTTTATATGCCCAATGTAAAGTGTCTTTGCAATGGTGTCTCTGTAGAAAGTGCTATACAAATAGAATGTAATGAAATTGCATGTTCTATTGTACTTTATAATCAACAGCGTTAATGAGTCAGTTCAGGGTAATTCGCAATGGAAGAGCAAACAGCCCTGAAGCTCCCCACCACCAGGGCTGCAGATCCTGCAATAAACACACAATAAACCTCAGTGTAAGTGCTGAAAGTACCTCAGTGAAAATCTAACCCCCATAAAGCAAAACTCACCCAACAACACCTCAGTGAAAATCAAACCCCCATAAAGCAAAACTCACCAACAGTACCTCAGTGAAAACCAAAACTCGATAAAGCAAAACTCACCCAACAACACCTCAGTGAAAACCAAAACCCCATAAATCAACACACTGTACACTAGCACATTATTGATTTTTTAAGCAGCGTTTTTGTAAAGATCTGGTTTGTGTATTGCAGACGCTAAGAAGGAATATAAATAGATCCACATTTTTAAAATGTATAAATATAGCAACGCTGACCTGCAGTGGCAGTTGTATTCCGTGACGCAGGTAGACTTCTGGATCCCATGCGCAGGTTTGGAGGGAGACCAGAAAATCGCCTTATCAAGACTGAGAGGCTGTGTGCGTATGCATGTCTGTGTGTGTGTACATGCGAATGCAGGTGCTCAGGGGCCATAGATATCCCCATCTGTCACAAAGATAATAACCTGGCTGTGGTGTTATCAGCAGGGAGAGGGGTCAGACGATGCTGCTCTGTGTACAGTATGACAGCATAAAGGAGTAAAGCTCTGCTCTGCTGTATTCGCTACACAGCAAAAGGAGTCTGAGGAAAGAAAATGGCTTTTTCAGTGGTTTAGCACAGCAGAGGTTTTTTTTCATAAGTAGTTATCCCAAGTGCCCATTTGAACAATCTGTGAGAAGTTGTAGTGCAGGCTGGTACCGGTCTCGACCATGGCTACAATATTCTGTCACTGTGATGCCTGACTTTTGCTTTGCTTGTCGTAAAATTGGTGTTTCCAATTCCAAAAGGGAGGACTTGGATTCACTAATTGGGAGAGAGTGCTAGAATGGGACGGTGGTTTCCTTAAACATGCCTCTAGTGTTCCTCACGCTAGAGTGATGTCTGCATGGCACGAATACCAGCTTCGTTCAGAAAGTGGTGAAAGTATCGTGCAGCTACCGGGGCAAACCCAGATAGAAAAGAACAGGTACAATATTAAAACAGGTACTATGTTAAAAACATAGGTGAAGGCATTCAGTTTCTCGCTGTAAATGAGCTAGCTCCGTGGGCACCGTCAGGGGAATGGGGATGAGGCAGGCCTTTTAATTAGGCTGTTTGATAACACCATACTTTACCCTCGCTAGCTATCAATTGCATTCTAGGAGTTGTATATTCCTTTACAAACACACACACACACACACACACACACACACACACACACACACAAATAGAATAGAAAATAGAACTATCCTAGTTCATCATACAAATGTTCATCAAACATTTTCATCAAACATCAATGCCTGATTCACTGCTGTGCATTCTATTCTACTGTAGCCTATTGAGGATCCAAACCAAACTTTTCCTCTCTAGTTCCATCATACAAATGGTCATCATAAAATGTTAATCTAAATTTGACAGTTTTTTTTTTTCTTCCTCCCGCCCCCCTGTTCCCAAAATTAAACCTTGCCCTTATTTACATACCCTATTAAGGAAAATCAACATTTTTGTTGTTGCCCACCCAATTTAACTGACTGGGAACACATTGGTAAAATGGATTGAGTCAGAGGTTGGGGTCCACATTCCACCTCAGACTCCAAAAATCTCCAACCGGTTACACCTGCAGCATTCACTCCTAATTGGCAAATTGGTGGGTTTGGGGTTATTGTGTCATTGTTCTGCTTATCCCGATTGCTGTCAAGAGCTGGACATGCCCCGCATACTGGTGGAAAGGGCATACGCACCTGGGTTGCATTAAATAATCGGGGCTGAGACTGGGAGATCACTCCAGAACACCAGTTTTGTGGTGGAGGTTGGATTACATTTGGTTTTGTTTGTCCTTCACTTTGTCATGCATTTGGGAGGAAGACACTGCTGAAAAGTAAATGAGTTGCTCCATTTTACTTTCTATTGCCCTTTTATTTTCTACTTTTCTGCTCATTTATTATTTTTGCCCGAAACACGTGAGGGGGAAGGGCAAAGACTTTTTATCATTTATTTTGTTTGGAACAGAGATTATTTAAGTGTAATTTAATATTTGCAATAACTGCATCAAGCCTACAACCCATTGACATCACCAAACTGTTGCATTCTTCTTTTGTGATGCTTTTCCAGGCTTTTACTGCAGCCTCTTTCAGTTGTTGTTTGTTTCGGGGGGTTTTCCCTTCAATCTCCTCTGCAGCAGGTGAAATGCATGCTCAATAGTGTTAAGGTCTGGTGATAAGGTCTTGGCCAGTCTAAAATCTTTTTCTTCTTTGTCCTTTGCTGGGCTGGCAGTGTGTTTTAGATCATTTTATTATTCCATGATGAAGTTCCTCCCAATTACTTTGGGCAGATTTCTCCATACGTTGGCAGGCAGTATTTTTTGTAGAATTCATCCTGCTGTTACCATCGTGAGTAACATCATCAATAAAGATTTGTGAGCCCACTCCTGTGAAGGCGAGGATGGGCGGAGAGCCAGACGCGACTAAAGGTACCTCTATATGCAAACGAGCAGGCGTGTTCGCCACAAAACCCCGGAAGAAACAGAAACAGGGATGTACAAATATAAATGAGGAATACTCCCGGAACAGAGGGAGGAACAGAGAATAATACAGATGATAACTCCGATCAACTCAGAAAATAAAGCCCAATACGGCTATGAGACCCTTAAAAGACAGGGCGACAAAACAACCAAAAATAAGTGCTTAAGCTGAGCACTGAAAACCCCGGACCGGGGATAAAATGAAAGGACAACCTAGAAAAAAAACTAGGCACGAAAATAAAACCTATAGGAAGGTGTCAGCCGTGAACACACACTAACAAACTGAACACCTTCCTTACCTTTTCCTTTTAAGTTTGTCAGAAACACTAACCAGCGCATTACCTGACTCAACCAGCTCTGAGTCTACCTTGTGCGTACCAGCTTTGTGCCAGAGCGAACAGTGGACAACAAAGCATTGATGGAATGTCAGCACTGCCCTTAAATACTCTCAGGAGGAACGCTTCCCTGGCACTAATGAGGACCAGGTGAAGGCAATGAGCCCCCTGTCCCCTGGTGGCCCCAATCGGTCACTACCTCCCACCATGACAACTCCAGAAGCAGCCATGCAAGCCCAAGCCATGACACTTCCTCCACCGTGCTTCACAGATGAGCTCATATGTTTTGGATCATGAGCAGATCTCTTCTTTCTCTTGTGTGTGGTTTGCATCTATCTGATGAGTGGTTAGCCTCTATATTGCTGCACTCTATGTCTTCTTCGAACGATTGATTGTGACACCTTCACCCCTGCCCTGGAGAGATTGTTTGTGATGTCACTGACTGCCCTGTGGAGATTGTTTGTGATGTCACTGACTGCCCTGGAGAGATTGTTTGTGATGTCACTGACTACCCTGGAGAGATTGTTTGTGATGTCACTGACTACCCTGGAGAGATTGTTTGTGATGTCACTGACTGATGTCTTGGGTTTTTTCTTCACAGCTCTCACAGTGCAGTTTTCCCTGGTTGACCTATTTGATGTTTGTTGCTCAGTATGGCAGTGGTTTCTTTCTTTTTCAGGACATTCCAAGTTGTGGTATAAGCTATCCCCAGTGCTTGTGCAATGGCTCTGATTGATTCCACTCTGCCAAATGGCTGCTTTTCTCCCAAAGACATCTCTCTGGTCTTCATGTTGGTTTATCTTTTCTAACACAAATACAGTCTTCACAGGCAAAACCCAAGGCTAAAACCAAGAGTAGACATTCAGAACTATTTATTGTTTAACCAATTAATCTAACAGGACACATCTGGGCAACACGAAACATCTGTGAGTCACATGTTCCAATACTTTTGCTCACCTAAAAATTGGGTGGTCTGATACAGAAAGTGATATGTTCTAAGTTGTTTAACAAATCTCGATAAATAAAAAAAAAGCGGGAAATAAATGCTGAAATTCAGATCTGTCATCTCATGTACATGTTTTGACCTCAAGCATTTAAGCAAGAGAGGTAACACAGACCTCGCAACACTCAGTCTCATCCCTCTTGTTCTTGTCAAGAAGTAAGCCAGTGTCATGCAAGGTTTGCGTAATTTATTATTCAAATTTGATTTGATCTTGGGCTCAAAGTGGACTCACAGTATGGTTTGTATCATGCATAGCTAGCTACCCATAAGCCTAAACATAGTCTAACAACATAGCACAACATACTTTGTGGACTCGTGAAAATGAATAATTATGGCACACACTGTATATGCACAAGGCTACATAATTACAGGTGTACAGTTATTCGTTTTTCATGTACCCCTTCCAGCCAGTTGGAGTATTTGCCCAGACTATGTTAATATGATAAAGCAAGACTCCAACCAAACTTAGAGCCCTAGACACAGCATGGAAGTGTGGTATAAATTGTTGAATATTTATTGTGGACTGTATTGCCTCAGTGTATTGTGGACTGTATTGCCCTTTTCAGTACATTGGCCTGTATGTATAAATAACAACCACTTTATCATTGATGAAGTATTAAAACTTTTGCCACCCACATAATTTTCTAGAATGCCCCTGTGTTGTATTTTGCTCTTGAATGGGCAGTAACCAGGCTGTCCCTAGCGTGGAGCTTTTCCAGCTTGGTCTTCTTGCTTGAGAGATTGGATGGCGAACCTCTTTATTTGGATCAATTCAATCACTTTATCAATTAACCCTATCGACTTTGCTCCCTTGTGTTTGTGTTGTCAACATCAACATTTTTTGTTGCATTGGTATTTATATTATATTTTGTATTTATATCATACAGCGATGTCCATCCATCCATCCATTATCTTAACCCGCTTATCCTGAACAGGGTTGCAGGGGGGCTGGAGCCTATCCCAGCATACATTGGGCGAAAGGCAGGAATACACCCTGGACAGGTCGCCAGTCCATCACAGGGCACACACACCATTCACTCACACACTCATACCTATGGGCAATTTAGACTCTCCAATCAGCCTAACCTGCATGTCTTTGGACTGTGGGAGGAAACCGGAGTACCCGGAGGAAACCCATGCAGACACGGGGAGAACATGCAAACTCCACACAGAGAGGCCCCGGCCGACGGGGATTCGAACCCAGGACCTCCTTGCTGTGAGGCGGCAGTGCTGCCCACTGCACCATCCGTGCCGCCTTACAGCGATGTCAGATTGTTAAAAAGACTCCCTGCTAGCAATAACAGTAGTTTTGATGCTTATCAGCCTCTTAGTTGCAAAGCAGGGCAAGAAATCTCCAGCCCATACAAAATTGAACTACTTCTTATTGTTGCGTAAATGCATTGCTAGGTCTTTCAGTACCAAATTGATGTCAACCATGGCAAACGTCTTGTACAGAGTTTCCTACCCTTTCCAACAAGGTATAATATGTCATATTCAGGTGGGAATATCGCTGTATTTGCATAGCAGAATGAGCCTTAGTTACTCAATTAAAAATTCGAACTCTTTCACAGTACTAATTTGCCACAGCGCACCGCAGAAAATTAAAGAATTAGTTGCCTGAGAACTAATTTGATTAAAAGTCTTCAAGTGAATATGGAATATGTAGCATGGATATCTTTTTCAGAAATAATGAAGCACTGGGGTATCACAATGGTGAATCATACCTCATTAGACATTAAATGCATACAATTAAAAATAATTAACAACAGATGACACTCGGAATTAGTTTTAGAATTCAAGTTATGGTTAGGATGAGGTTAGAAAGGTCTGGATGGAAGGAGGATTTTGGATGCTTTCAGGGATCAGGTGTTGAAACAGTTAGGAAACCAGTGGTTTCACCTGCCAGTCTCATTTAATGCATTAGAAATGCATTCAACAGGTTAGAAATCTATTAAAATGTAATGTAACTGGTTTCATTTGCCATATAGCACATTATAGATGAGCTATTGTCTCTGACCTAGCTGATTTGTCCTTGGATGTAAATATGGAATGTTTATTCTTCATGGCATGCATAGCTATTTCTTATGTTAGATGCCTTTGCGAGTACACCCTTTACTGGACAGTAATTAGGAACAATGAATAGCTTGTACATTTCTGAGGAAGTGATTATGGTTGGACTGAAACACAGTGGGTGTAAAACCCTGGCTTCAGGGGATGTAAAATGTAAATGTAATGTCAGAAGACACTCTGTTCGGCGTGTGCAATGCGTATCCATTATTCAACAACCATGTCCAGGCCTACAATTACACTTATCAACAGATTAAAAAAGTATGTAAAAAAGTATATTGCTCATACAAATACAATCTTACATTCTAATGTCATCAATCAAATCATAAACCATAATCATCAATCATAAGAATATTATATTCGTATTATAAAGTGATATGAATATTTTTCTACTTTTCAACTAAACTCTCATGTGCACTCTCAAGAGCTTAAAGACGAGCTGAAATCTAAATTACATTTTTCCCTCAATTCTTCCTAATAATACACCTCTTAAAGTAAATGTAAAAGTTATTTTAGGAAGTTTTTTTTTTCCATCCACTTCCTGGAAAATGAGATCATCATTATTTACCAGTGGCCGTGTATGTTGATCAAATGTCTGTGATCAATGCATTTTTTTTTAAATGATCAATTTTCCCTCAGTATCCGATCAATCAGTATGCTTGTCCCACGGCAGCACACGGCCCTCATTGGACGTCCCTCCACATTTCACTCCAGATGGACTCCCCGCCCTTCCCAATCGATTCCCCTGAAAGAGCTGTTTCACCCGTGTGCACACTCTCTGAGCGCTTTATTAGGAACATTTTTACTTTATTACACCTACTTATTCATGCGATTATCTAATCAGCCAATTGTGCAGTGCAATGCATACAACCATGTTTGTTGGTGGCGGACAGGGTGGTTTGAGTATCTCAGAAACTGCTGATCTCCTGTGATTTTCATGTACACTAGTCACTAGAGTTTGCAAAAAACTAAATAAAAATCCAGTGAGCAGCAGTTCTGCAGACAGAAATGCCTTGTTAATGAGAGACGTCAGAGGAGAATGGTGAAAGCTGACAGGAAGGTGACTGTAACGCAAATAACCACACATAACAACAGTGGTATGCAGAAGATCATCTCTAAACACACAACGCATCATAACCCTTAAGTGGATAAGCTCCAGCAGTAGAAGTCTAAAAAAGAAGTCTAATAAATACCTAATAGTGCTCACTGAATGTATGTCATATTACGGAAGCTAGTGCTGTTCTAACTTATGTTTCAGCTTGCCTTTAATTAGTCTTATGCTAACAGTTGGAGGAGGGAGTGTGTTCAAATGACTCTCTCTGTTTCTGCACGGCAGTCTAGCACCCTTGCCAGAACAGCAGCCACTGTGAGTTTTGCCTGACGTCGGCGTTATGAGGAGTTATGAATATCTCTGTGTGACGTGCTGATTTCTGAGGGCAACAGCCTGACACCTTCTCCACCATCACACCTCCCCATCTCGCTCCTTCTCTCTCTCTCCCTTCCCCTTCACCTCACCCGCAAGAGCCTAGTGCCCCCACACACGTGTGTCTGTACTGTGCTCTACCCCCACACACGTGTGTCTGTACTGTGCTCTACCCCCACACGCGTGTGTCTGTACTGTGCTCTACCCCCACACGCGTGTGTCTGTACTGTGCTCTACCCCCACACGCGTGTGTCTGTACTGTGCTCTACCCCCACACACGTATGCTTCTGCTATTCCGTCTGTGTGTGTGTGTGTGAGAGATTTTTTTAATTGCTTGCAACATGACTGAGTGAAAAAGCGCTATAAATGAAGTGAAAACATAATGTTTGCTGTGTTTGCACTGTAAGGATAATGGCGGTTTATAAATGGACTGTATATGCTCTGTGCAAGAAGATGAAGCGCGCTAAATAAGGTTTGAGAGAAAGTGTGAAGATAAAGTGAGAAGCAAAGGTGTGGAGAGAGAGAGAGAGCAAACGCCTTCAGCTTCATGGCCGATTATGGTACTTTGCAGATTCGCAAAAGTGAGAAAGGCTGGAAGAAACATGATCTTTGGAGCTTCCACTAGTTAACAGGTTAAGATACACACTAATTCCAGGGTTAAGATGCTAACATGCACACTAAATACAGGGCTAAGATGCTACTATGCACACTAAATGCAGGGTTAAGATGCTAACATGTACACTAAATGCAGGGTTACGATGCTAACATGCACACTAAATTCAGGGTTAAGATCCTAACATGCACACTAAATTCAGAGTTAAGATGCTAACATGCACACTCAATGCAGGGTTAAGATGCTAACATGCACACTAAATGTAGGGTTAAGATGCTAACATGTACGCTAAATGCAGGGTTAAGATGCTAACATGCACACTAAATGCAGGGTTAAGATGCTAACATGCACACTAAATGCAGGGTTAAGATGCTAACATGCACACTAAATTCAGGATTAAGATCCTAACATGCACACTCAATTCAGAGTTAAGATGCGAACATGCACACTGAATGCAGAGTTAAGATGCGAAGATGCACACTGAATGCAGAGTTAAGATGCGAACATGCACACTTAGTGCTGGGTTAAGATTAAATGAAAATTAACTGAGACAGAGTACTTAATGTTAGGAGAGTGGGGCTGAGACTCAAAAGGTCTGATTCTCTTCAGACTACAACACTGAATATTGTCTGTTACTAATTCTGTAGGTATGCAGTACACACTGCACAGAAAAGCACCGGTATTGGTATGAAATGCTTTCAAATGAGAATAATTTCCAATGTGCACTGAATTTTTCATATACCATTTACAAACTCAATGACTTTGAATGGTGTTGGACTTTTTTTGTGTGTGACAGAAATAAATTATTTCCACCCAGGAAAAAATGTGACTATTTCCACTCGGGAAGCTAAGATCATTATTCTTGCACATAAATAATTTAACCACATTGCTTCTCACTCTGCTAAGAAAATCGTGAGAAAATACAACGGTCTGTAAAACCTCACAGTTTCTCAAACTTGGTACTGGGGGAGCCCTGTGGATGCTGGTTTTTGTTACAGCCAGTCTCTTGGTCAGTTAAGGTTGTTGAGTACATGTCTGTATTTATTAAACTTGTTAACACAATGCAGGTTTGGCTCATTGTCATTTTCTTTGTCTTTGAATTCTTCATTATGTACCAAAGGACATGTATCCATCCTGTCAGCAAATACGAGCCCATTGATTTAATCAGTCTACAATGTTTTTATGCAGTAGTTTGAAATAATGGGAATATTATTCTTTGATAGCTATTTTTGACTCAAAGTGTCTTAAGAGGGTAAATAATCCCTCAAGATATGAAAAGCATCTAATTACTGTAACAAAAATCAACCGCTTGTTAAATTCTTGGATTGTGATTGTGGTTGGAATGATGCCAGCATCCACCAGGGACCCCAGGATTGGAGCAGGGGTGTCCAGCTTTCACTGTGGTTTCCATTAGATCAGCAGCCAATTAAGGCCTTGGAAACAGGGTGTGCGGATGCTTAAGCCAGTCAGTGACAAATTAAGCACTGATGCGCTGAAACACATCAAAAGTAATCACAAAAAGGGACGACATACCTCCGGGACTGGAATTAGACCTCTCTGGACCTGCGATTGCTCAGCCATGCATGTTGCCTTGTGACCGATGACCTGGCAGCTGTAAGAAAACTCCAGCTACTAATACACTAGTGCCACACTCTGGGGAGATGCGCAGTCATTTAGCCGTGTACACTTTATTCCAAACCATTAGCCTGGCTTAATGTGCAGTCTGCGGCTGTAGCTCATTAACTTATAAAAATGTCAGATCAAATAAATTATTTGGCTAATTAAATAATAAATAACTAAAATTTGGATAGTTCCAAACAAGAGGTCCAGTTTGTCCTGCTCAATGCTACAAATTTCTGTCTAATAAATGAACGAACTTAGCAAACGTGTGGTTTTGTTTAGAAAAAAGGCAGTGTGAAATGTTACCAAAAAATTTGGTACAGACAAAATGAAGCAAACTATAGGTATGAAAGCAACCTTCATTTTATGAAACGCGTGGGAAGTTAAACTGTACTGCATAACCTGGAAAAGTTACTCGCATTCTGCTCCATCTGTAGTCCTCTGATTCTGTGAGATAAGGAGGATCTGCTCCACCTGTAGTCCTCTGATTCTGTGAGCTAAGGAGGATCTGCTCCACCTGTAGTCCTCTGATTCTGTGAGCTAAGGAGGATCTGCTCCACCTGTAGTCCTCTGATTCTGTGAGATAAGGAGGATCTGCTCCATCTGTAGTCCTCTGATTCTGTGAGATAAGGAGGATCTGCTCCATCTGTAGTCCTCTGATTCTGTGAGATAAGGAGGATCTGCTCCATCTGTAGTCCTCTGATTCTGTGAGATAAGGAGGATCTGCTCCATCTGTAGTACCGATTTGGGCTCTAGGAGATTTAAACTCTTTTCTGGGCAGAATTCAGACATAACTCATTCACTTCTCTTAGGGTATATGAGTGACCCGCCAACATGTAGTGTGGCAGATGGTAAATATGTTTTTCAAACTGATCTTTTATATCAGTGTGATTTTAGATTATACGTTAGTTATTAGTGTGGAAATGGCTGAACAACTTCTTTGTGTGTTCTTTGGTGCTGTATATCTCTCCTGAGTGAGATTCTCTGAGTGTGTTCTGGTGCTGTATATATCTCTCCTGAGAGATATTCTCTGAGTGTGTTCTGGTGCTGTATATATCTCTCCTGAGAGATATTCTCTGAGTGTGTTCTGGTGCTGTATATCTCCCCTGAGTGAGATTCTCTGAGTGTGTTCTGGTGCTGTATATCTCTCTCCTGAGTGAGATTCTCTGAGTGTGTTCTGGTGATGTACTGTATCTCTCCCCCTCATTTTCAAGTGAAGTTTGCAAGGGCTGAACATTGAGTTGCTTGGACCATAGCCAAGGTTGGACTGTCACCACAGTAAGTGTAAGTGAATGATTCATTGAGATGATTCACCAACTGCAATGCGTTCATTTGCACCAAGTGACTTCAGAAAGTTTGCTGTAAACCTCTAAACCTGTAAAAAATTATGTCTCAAAGAATTCCTTGCCCGGGAAACAATGAATGTTTTGGTATCTGTGTGGTATAGTGCTTATGGCATAGTGGTTAGGTCACCATGGTTTGGACCTGGTCATATTGCAATATATTGCTTGGTCATATCTCAAAAGGCAGAGATTGATTGGCCATATCACAATAGAGGCAGAGAGTGCTTACTCATATTGCAATAGAGGCAGAGACTGCTTAGTCATATTGCAATAGAGGCAGAGACTGCTTAGTCATATTGCAATAGAGGCAGAGACTGCTTGGTCATATTGCAATAGAGGCAGAGACTGCTTGGTCATATTGCAATAGAGGCAGAGACTGCTTAGTCATATTGCAATAGAGGCAGAGACTGCTTAGTCATATTGCAATAGAGGCAGAGACTGCTTGGTCACATGGCAATAGAGGCAGAGATTGCTTGGTCACATTGCAATAGAGGCAGAGACTGCTTGGTCACATTGCAATAGAGGCAGAGATTGCTTAGTCATATTGCAATAGAGGCAGAGATTGCTTGGTCACATGGAAATAGTGGCAGAGATTGAACCATGTTAGAGTGGTACAAAATGGTTGTTCTCTCATTTATGTAAATTCAGAAGATGAAAAGAGCAAAATTTCATTTTAAACAGAAACAACAAAAACAGAATGTCTGGGGGAAAGATCCAAGGACAAGTGACTTTAGTTCAGAGAGATATCTGAAGCTGTCCTCATTGCAGGGATCTTGTCACATGCAGTGCCATTGGCAATCTGCCTGTGTGCCACTCCATTATTTCACTGATAAACATATATCTGTCAAGTCCATATCTGTCAATTTAGGCTGCACCCTATCAAAAGTATCAGAGAAGGGAATTCACAGTTTTTGACGTTTCCTGCCTGATTCTTGCAGATTTTAGGGAGAATTTAGAGGTCAGTTTACAGACTTGGCTCCCCTTTCACATCAAAACAGTCACAAAACGCGCCAGCAATTTGTGAAAGGTGAACAGAAAGGTGTATGTAACCACCAGAGACCAGTGGCACTTAAACAAGATGACATACTATTCACAGTGCAGGAGGCCACATTTACACATTAATACATTTTTATTTTCGTCTCGTGTCAGTTCGCTGGGCAGTTCAACGTGGCATCCTTTTACTGAGGCAGGTGAGGGAATGTAAACAGTAAAGAATGAGGGAAAAATTTGCGAAACAGGTAAACGAGTTGTCCTCATTAGCTCTGCTCCAGCTGCCACGGAAATGGCCTTTTAATGTGCTGCTTTGATGGTTTTATTTCCAGGCCCCTCTGCTCACCGTGCCCTCCTCCATCGTTTCAGCGTTCCTCCGACATCGCTGCGTTGCGGATTCCGGCACGACACACTTCCATGCCACATCTGTTCATATGGTCAAGCCTTTAAGGCCGTGGTGTTCAACACGTTGTCACAGAGGGCCGTGTGTGTGTGCAGGTTTTCATTCCAACCAATTAATGCTGTCTTAATGGATTACAATTATTCATTCAGCCACGGGCATTTAATTGCATTAAAGCACAGAATACACAAGTTTAAAGCACACAGCACACAGAGAGTCAGAAACACAGACTACAGCTAATCAAACAGAGAGAGGAGTCACAAACAACAGCAAAGCGCACACTTATCTTAAACAGAAATTCAACCAATCAATCAATCAATCAATCAATCATATTATTGTATAACTCCATTTACAAAGTTTGCACAGCGCTTCACAAATGACAGTTTCCAGACAGAATGAAAGAGGAGCAAACTGAAAACCCCACTGGGAAAGAAGCAGAAAGCTGTTCTCTGCCACTATAAAAAGCAATCAAACAGCACCCCTGGACAATGTGCAATACAGGAGAAAATGGCTCAATAAACGCTGATGGAAAGGAGGAAATGGGCCCGCATCTAATGGGTAAATGCAATACCGCTGTACAAAAACCGGACACATTGCTCCGTAAGAGAGAACTAAGAACTGCAAGTGCTTTTCTGAGCTCTCAAATTTGGAAAGCCATCTGGTATTTGTGGCACTCTGCTTTAATATTAGTGCCCGTACACTCTGGAGACTCTCCAAGGTCAGGCGTAATCGCTGGCGTCGAGACAGAGATAAACAGCCTATGAGGTGGCATTAGGGGTGGATGTGTGCCAGTAGGGGAGGCAATGGGCTCCTTTTACACCGAGCTGGAGCTGATGGAAAGGCATGGTGCGCTGTCGTGTGGAAGAGTCTCCAGGACTGCCTGGATGCCAGAACCAGCAGAAGGAGTGTAAGAAGAGAGTGTGAGATAAAATGTAAAAAAAAACAATATCTGCTGGGGACAAGGCAATATTACATTACAGTACATTACAGGCATTTAGCAGACGCTCTTATCCATAGCGACGTACAACGGAAGTGCAGATCGAGCACAGGGACAAGTGTGAAGAGGACCCTAGAGGACAGTACAGTTCCAATATATTACATATACATATTCATATACATATACATATTCGCACTCTGAAAAGTGCATTATTAGCAGACAGATTTTAAAGATTTAAAGAAGAGGCTAATTTAGGACCCCTGTTCTCAGTTAGTTCCTTTGTTACTTTGTGTTTAAATGGAGCAGCGTGATGGCTGTCAAAGCAACGCTTCAGTGTGCGGATGTGTGTCATGGTAGGAAATCCCACCTGGAGACCACAACCAACAGAATTGGTACTTGTGTATATTACAAAGTTTTTTCCGTAACATGCAATATCATTTTCGGTTATTCGGTAATAACTGTTTTCAGTTGTGCATGCAAGTTCAGAAAGAAAAGACGGGTGTCACATAAAACTTATTCATACAGTATGTTTAGAATAGTGAATAAATGCTTTAAAATTAAACTGTTCATACATACAACCACTGGAAACATAATGTCACCGGACAAGCAGTTTTCTGGAGTTCAGCACCTGCCCCACCAATGGCCCGATCCGAAGCCAGGTCTCCGCAAACTTGTGTACATATCAAAATATCCCTCACTGCACTCAGAAACAGCAGGAGCAAATTGAAAACACAGAGTAAAACAGAATTGATACAAAAAAACTCCCAAAGGTCAATGATAACTTTTATAAGAGCTGAGTCACGGCAGATATTTTCACTCCTAAAGTGGGTGGTGCACTCAGAGACCTGATAACTCACACGGTTCACAGATTAATAAATGCCTGGCGCGATGGGTTTCTTTTGTCTTTAAATATTTTGCCTGAAGTCATTTCAGTGGCAAAGATAACACTGAAGCTCACTCTCCAGCTCCGGCAAGAGATGCACACGACATTTCAGGAGGAGGTGGGAGGGAGAGACTGTAGCTATTGTTCCATGTGAGAAGTCTAAGTGTTCCTGTTTAAGAGTGTAATCATCTGATGAGAGAGAATAAAAGCGGGCTCGGGGTTTGTAATCGAGTGGGATGTGATGGAGAGATAAGGAAAGGAGCAGGAAGTTTGCAGGGAGGAGAGACAGGTAAGAATTCAGAAGGGGAGGTAGGGGATAAGAATAGATCAATAGGAAAGGGTGACAGCAGTGTGTGCCGACACAGTAAAATCTTCATGAATAGATTCAAAGAATTGTCTATTTTCTCCCAAAGTCAGAACAAAGCTTTTATTTCATATGGCAGTAACAACATTCCTGTCTGCAAGTGTGTTTTCACCATATTACCAGCAAATAAGACGTTAAATTATTCCAGAAAGACTATTGAACCTGGATTTGGTCTGGAGTGGGCATTTACTGCTACTGCTTTGGAGAAGGTGGGTCAAGGTGATAGTGGGAGCCTGTCAGGTTCTTCAGAAGAGCTGCAGCTGATACACTGACAGGTACGCTGACCAGTGAGGAGGGAGCTGAAGAGCTGCAGCTCATACACTGACAGGTATGCTGACCAGTGAGGAGGGAGCTGAGGGTGGAGCCAATGTCGACCCCACAGAGGTCAAAAGGACATGAGTTTCAAAAAACAAAGATCTTACTGGCTGCACCCATCACAGAGATGGAACACACTGGAAGTCTATGACTATGTCTATGTCTATTCCTGGTCCATCTTCCAGATCCTACAGTCAACTCCAACCTTTCGGCACATCATGGTTTTTGGGCAAAATGCCTTTACACTTACAACCACCATATTTAATTTCATGGGACATCCGTTTCAATAAAAGAAGCCTACACCAAACGTAAAACCTGCTGTTGTGCATGGCCAGAAAACTGAGGTTTGATGTCATCTGACCATAAAACCCTGTTCCATTTGAAGGTAGGCATTTGTTGGCCTTGTTACAGATGTAATCTATATTTATCCTGCATTTTGGTTCTGCGTTAGCATGGTTAGCTTGCATAGTGCTGTAGCAATATTGTCGATTCACTCACTGTTGTGGGAAGGTCAGGTCTGACCCTGTGGTCTGTGGCTCATAAATAAGGTGAATGCACTTACATCGTTATTCTGCTAAGGATATCATGTAATGCAATGCTTGCCCTTACATAACTAGAATATGCGGCAACATATCAAGATAAAATACCACATCAAGACATTGCAGTGCTTGACAGCATGTGGACTGCACTGGCAAATATGCAAATGACCATAATTGTCTGATATTGCAATGTATACTGTTGATATATTAAATACAGGGCAGTGAAATATATTTTACCTCATCCTTTCCAAGAAAGTACTTGAATAAGCTGCAAAATGAAGTTGAGTCCAAGGCTGAGTCCTTTGTTCCTGAATGATTTTAAAGGCATTATAAGCAGTGTGGTCACAGGCTGTTGCTGGATGATCGTTCATGCTGTGCTCATGTTTGTGCTGCACTCGCATGCAAGCTAATAATAATAGCACTGCTGCAATGGTCAGGTCCATCTGGGGGGAAAAAAGAGATTAATAATGGCAAGACAACCTTGAAAAAATGAGAATGAATAATGAATAGAAATAAAAGGTAAATGTGCAAACTCTCGGGACGGGAGGCACTTTGAGCAGCGAGCACTCAAAGCAGGAGAGAGAAGAGACTGCTCGAGTTTGCTCGAGTTTGGGTCAGGGACAGGTGCATGACTCTAGTTCTTGAGGGCTGCAGCCTGCTGGTTTTTCGTGTTTCACAGTGTGAGTGATTAATTAAATAACAGCCTTAAGAGACCATGAACCTTGTTAGATTGGCTGCCAGTTAAGGGAACCACAAAGGCATGGTAGTACGGGTGATCTCTTGACCGAGAAGGTTAGTAGCTCAGCGTGAGTCAGGGCTCTCTACCTGGTTAATAATACTGGAAGGTTAACCTGGTCAGGCCCATAGTGCTGTAAGGTTAGCCTAGTCATGTGATGTACCGTTCAGAGGACCCAGACGCAGACCAGAGAGTATGCAAAAACATTGTCTTTATTCAGTCCAGAATCAAGCCAGGTAAACAGAGTTTAACAAATGCCAGAATTGAGATGCAAAAGAATGGTCAAAAAACAAAGCAGGGGTCTATAATCCGAGTCACAGGCTGAAGTACAAAAAGGGCTAGGCAAAAACTAAGTCAAAGAAGGCAGAAGGAAAAAGTTGAATAAACAAATAATCAAACAAGCAAACAAAACAGAAGGATAAGGATAAACTCATTGTCAATGGCAAAGGCTGTTGTTCTTGAATTTCAAATATACAGACTTACTATAAATCGGCGACTGGATATTGATCAACGGTCTGACAAAGAACAAGGCAGAGACTGGGGTTTAAGTACGTGAGGGAAGTTGACAAACTAGGCGGGGCACGGGAGTGAGGTGGGCTAAAAAAATGGACAACATGTGGAGAACATAATAGGGTAATGATACAATAACAAGGGGGAAACGAAAACGCGGACTGGATGCACATAGACTCACACATAATACAGACGGTTCTGGATTAGGGAGTAGACATTTGCATAGAGTTAGGAGACGTAGTGATAGTGAGAGACAGGTGATAGAACAGAGAGGCGGCGTTACAGACTTGAAACGGGAGATAATGTTAAAAAGTTAGTTACGTGTATAAATCTAAATACCCAAAATAAGTGACTGTTTTTAGTTAGACAGTCAGTAAGTGTGTTAATATAATTAGTACTGTACAATATCTATATTAGTAGTTTTTAGTAAGTAAAGTATCTCCAAAACCACCCGAATAGTGCAACAGGCAGACAGGGGAGTGACTATGGCTTGAAAACATCCTGACACAGACATAACAGGGGATGACAAATTGAAAAATAATAAAATACAAGAATTAAGCAAATAAACTAACAGACATAACTAGAAACATAACAGGTCAGGCCCAAAGTACTATAACTTTACATTTACATTTACATTTACATTTTAGTCATTTGGCAGACCATTTTAATCCAAAGCGATTTACAAGTGCATAGGTTCTTCCACAACTTAAAAGCATCACATCTATAACTAGCAAAACACGCACAAAGAGCTGTTCTAAATAAAAAGACAATAGTCATGATAAGTGCTATTTATTTATTTTTTATTACGGGTTAGGGTTAGAGAAGAGGGATATCGGAAGGCGTGTTTGAAAAGGTGTGTTTTTAGTCTGCGTCGAAATATGGGGAGGGATTCTGCTGTCCTGACAGTGGTAGGCAAGTCATTCCACCACTGAGGAACCAGAACGGAAAACGGGTGTGAACGTGCAGCTCAACCACCTGATACACGTAATGAGGGAACCACAAGGCGACCAGAGCTGGCAGATGGGAGTGGTCTTGCTGGGGTGTAGGGAGCAATTAAAAATTGGATGTAGCAGCCTGGAATGCCAACACTAGTGCCTTGCAGCAGATGCGTGCAGTGATAGGCAGCCAGTGGAGGCCAATGAGGAGTGGGGTGACATGAGCCAACCTGGGCTGACTAGTGGTCAGGCGGGCTGCAGCATTCTGGACCAGCTGGAGGGGCTTGATGGCACAAGCTGGGAGACCGGCTAGGAGGGAGTTGCAGTAATCCAGATGGGAGATGATGGACGAGGAACTGGGTGGCTTTCTCCGTCAGGAGATGACGAATACGGCTTATATTGTAGAGAAAGAACCTGCAGGTTCTGGCAGTGGAGGATACATGTGGAGCCAGGGTGAGGCAGTTATCAAGAGTCAGCCCCAGGATTCTTGGCCGTAAGGGGGGAGGATACTACAAAATCCTCCATGATCAGTGAGAGTTTTATTTTCGGAGAGGACTTAGCAGGGATGTAGAGAAGCTCAGTCTTGCCAAGGTTAAGCTTTGGGTGATGGGAAGTTATCCACGCAACTGTCCACTGTAAGCTTAACCTGGTCATCGAACCTGGAAGCAGATAGGCTACAGCAGCAGATACTAGTGCCCAGTACTAGGGTTGTGTGATCAGCAGTTTCTCAAACCACACTGTCTGACACAATCATTCCACGGTCACTTTGCATGTAGTTGCTGCCACATGACTGGCCGATTAAATATTTGCATTACCAAGCTGGTGTACATATGTATGTATATATAAGGTGGTCACTTGAGTGTATATTCTCCCTCCTCCTCGATGTTCACGGTGGTTTATTTAACTCTGAATGTAGTAAATCCCCGGCCAGATGTCCAGGTGCAGGACAGGTACTGCACCGACTGCATTACACAGGTCTGCCCAGGCAGGCGTTCTTAAAGATGGCTGTTCGCTGAGCTTGAGCTTGTCTAATGCACAGGTCACTGCAGAAAACCACTCTCTCTGCAGCTGCGTCTGGGAGGATGCACAGCTAGTAACACCTGCACACATATAAAACTTCCCTCTAAAAAAATCACCCATCCATGGCTTCTACTTCATCACTAAAGTAGAACACACCAGGGATTTCTTGCCTGCATAGGTACAGCACCTGTATAAAAATGTAATGGACAAAAATGTAGCTGATTCATTCATTCACTTCACTAATCTTTGTTTTCATAATATTTGTGCTGCAGTGTTACTGTACTTTAACCATATACAGTGGTGCTAGAATGTTAGTGAACCCTTCTGGACATCTGCATAAATGTAATGCGAAATGTGATCCCATCTTAATCCTAAAGTCCTAAAACTTGATAAATTGAACAAACAAAAAACACAAAACATTTCTTAATTCAGCGAAATTATCAAACTTTAAATGCCAGAAAAAGTATATGTACCCTTGGTTTCAGTACCTGGTGTGACATCCCTGAGCAGCAATAACCTCAACCAAACATTTCTGTAACGTTTCTGTAACTGTTAATCAGTCCCAAACACTTCCGTGCATGAACTGCTCTTTTCAGGTCTTTCCACAACATTTCTATAGGATTAAGGTCTGGACTTTCCAAAACACTGAATTTCTTCTTCTTTAACTATTCCTAGGTAGACCTACTTGTGTGTTTAGGGTCGTTGTCTTGCTGCATGACCCATCTTCTGTTGAGCTCACAAACGGATACCCTGGCAGCCGCCCTGGTCCTGAGGCACCAAAGCAGCCCCAAACCATGATACTGCCACCACCGTGCTTCACGGTTGGGATGAGTTTCTCATTTAAACCAAAAAGTTATATTTTGGACTCATCCGTCCACAGAACATTCTTCCAATAGCCTATTGGCTCATCAACTTTAGACAGGCAGCAATGTTCTTCTTGGAGAGTAGTGGTTTCCTCCTTGCTATCCTAACATGCACACCATGCATGTTCAGTGTTTGCCTGATGGTGGGCTCATGAACACTGATATTAGCCAAAGCAAGAGAGGCCTGTAGATCCTTAGATGTTACCCTGCGGTTCTTTGTGACCTCCTGGAATATTATACGCCTTGCTCTTGGAGTGATTATTGTTGACGACCACTCCTGGGGAGAGTAACAATGGTGTTTCATTTCCTCCATTTGTAGACTATCTGCCTGACAGTGGATTGGTGTAGCCCAAACTGTTTAGAGATGGTTTTGTAATCTTTTCCAGCCTGGTGAGCATCGACAACATTTTCTGAGCTCCTCAGGAATCTCCTTTGATCGAGCCATGGCACACTTCCAGAACTCAGTGTGGCGAAGACCAGACTTTGACAGGGAAGACCTAGATTTATGTTCTTTTTCAATAGGGCAGGGACCACTAAACTCACATCTCCAATTACCCCTTTAAATTAACTGATAATTCTAGGGGTTCACATACTTTTTCCAACAAAGCATTTAATGCTGGATAATTTAGCTCAATAAATAAATTACTTTGGACTGATGTGACACATTTTAGATCAGATTGCACAAATAATGTGGGATTTAGCAAAGTTTTCGGATGTCAGTATTTTCGAAGGAGCCAAACTAACTCCAAGAGTGGTCTCAGCTGTTTGTATTGGGCATGGAAATGTAAGTGCACGGTTGTAGAGCTTGTTTTGTGCTTTTATTAAACCATTAATTCATTTTATCTTTTAATGCATCATTGTAACCAGGTGTGTGGTATTGCTGCAGACCGTCCACTAGATACGGTAAAGTGTAATTTCGTTATTGCTAATTTGAACAATCTGAGGTTAGGGCTTGAGCCAGTCTGTCTGTTGTATTGCTGTTTGTTGTATTGTTAATCACGCATACTGGTTGCATACCTGTAGAGTGATTGAACGTTTGTTTGAAATTGCTGAGTTTGTCAGGAGTTTGTCAGGAGATTAGCGCTGATTTGATACTGCTTGTGAGCGATTTGTAGGTGCTTTAAATAGGCGTCTTCAGAGCGACGCCAGCGTATATTAGCCTTGCGGTAGTAGTCCTTCGTCATTAGTGCATCATTGTAACCAGGTGTGTGGTATTGCTGCGGACCGTCCACTAGATACGGTAAAGTGTAATTTCGTTATTGCTAATTTGAACAATCTGAGGTTAGGGCTTGAGCCAGTCTGTCTGTTGTATTGCTGTTTGTTGTATTGTTAATCACTCATACTGGTTGCATACCTGTAGAGTGATTGAACGTTTGTTTGAAATTGCTGAGTTTGTCAGGAGATTAGCGCTGATTTGATACTGCTTGTGAGCAATTTGTAGGTGCTTTAAATAGGCATCTTCAGAGCGTCGCTCCGTCCCAGTTTGCTATGCTGTTATGTTTCACCCCATCCCAGTGTGCTCTCTCCCCCGAAGACACCCCCTGCGACGTGGGCCTCCACGGCGTCGGAACCCCTCCAACCTCAGCTACACCCCGCTCACCCCCTGTAAGGACTTTGCTGTCACAGGGGGACTATGGAACTGCCAGTCTGCCACTCGGAAGGCTGACTTCATCCCTGCGTATGCCTCCCTCCAGTCCCTACAATTCCTTGCCCTAACTGAGACCTGGATCACACCTGACAACACCGCCTCTCCCGCTGCCCTCTCATCCTCCTTCTCCTTCTCGCACACTCCCCAGCCTTCTGGCCGTGGCGGTGGTACTGGTCTTTTAATTTCCCCCTCGTGGAAATTCTCTGTTCTCCCCCTCTCTGACCTGTCCATATCCACTTTTGAATTCCATTCTGTTGCAGTATCCTACCCTACTAACCTTTTTATTGCAGTTATCTATCGCCCTCCAGGGCACCTGGGAAGCTTCCTTGATGAGCTAGACACCCTTCTCAGCTCCTTCCCTGAGGATGACACCCCGCTGATTCTCCTTGGAGACTTCAACATCCACCTTGAAGCCTCCCAGGCTGCTGCCTTCCTACCGCTACTCCACTCCTTCGGCCTCTCCCTGCAACACTCTCCTCCAACCCACAAGGCAGGCAATGTCCAATGTCTTTGTGAGGAACTGCTCATGCTCTGATTTCACGGTTACCCCTCTGCATACATCTGATCACCACTTTATCTCATTCTCCCTCCCTCTTCCTCCCCATCCTCCTCCCCCTCCTCCCACCTACCCTTCCTCAGCCCGCCGTAACCTCCGCTCCCTCTCACCCTCTTCCTTTTCCACCACTGTCACCGCCTCACTCCCCCCTCTCGAATCCTTCTCCAAACTCCCTGCTGACTCTGCATCTGCCGCCCTTCTTTCATCTCTCTCCTCTGCTTTTGACTCCCTCTGTCCCCCTGTCTCAAAGCCGCCTCGCACATCCCCCCCGTCCCCTTGACACCCTCCGTACCTCCAGGGCCAGCCTCCGCGCAGTGGAGAGGAAGTGGGGGAAATCCAGAGATGCTTCAGACCTCACGACTTACCAGTCTCTCCTGGCGGCATTCTCTTCCGCTGTCACTGCCGCCAAAGCTAAATACTATCAAACACAAATTCGAACTCCGGTTCTAACCCCCGGAAACTTTTCTTTATTTTCTCCTCTCTCCTCAACGCACCGGCTCCTCCTCCTTAGTCCTCCTTCGCTGCTGATGACTTTGCTGATTTCTTCGATGAGAAGGTCACAGTCATCCGCAGATCCTTTACAACCACCGCCCCCCTCACCCTATCCCCTCTTCTCTTCTCCAAACTATCACACCTGACATTCTCCCATTTGTCACCACCCTTGTCAACTCCTCCCTGTCTTCCGGCTGTTTTCCGGCATCTTCCGAGAGGGCCCACATCACTCCGCTGCTAAAAAAGCCTACTCTGGATCCCTCCATCATCCAGAAATACCGCCCGGTATCTCTTCTTCCTTTCCTTTCTAAAACTATAGAACGAGCTGCTTCTACTCAACTTTCTTCTTTCTTTTCTAACAACAACCTGCTAGACCCCATCAGTCTGGCTTCAGATCGGGCCACTCGACAGAGACTGCGCTCCTCTCCGTCAGTGAGTCACTCCATGCCGCACGAGCAGCCTCCCTCTCGTCGGTCCTCATTCTTCTAGATCTCTCTGCTGCCTTCGACACTGTGGATCACTCCATCCTCCTGTCTGCCCTGTCAGCAACGGGCATCTGTGGCACAGCCCTGGACTGGATTGAGTCCTACCTCTCTGGTCGCTCCTTCCAGGTTGCCTGGGCTGGTTCGGTATCGACACCTCGGCCCCTCGCCACAGGAGTTCCCCAGGGCTCAGTCCTAGGCCCGCTTCTTTTTTCTCTTTACACTCGCTCCCTTGGCCCTGTGATCACTGCACATGGGCTATCCTATCACTGCTACGCGGACGATACCCAACTCTTCGTCTCGTTCCCGCCATCTGATACGCAGGTTTCAGCCCGTATCTCTGCTTGCCTGAGGGACATCCAGAGCTGGATGGACAACCACCATCTAAAGCTCAACCCAGGCAAGACTGAAATGATATTCATCCCTGCTAATACCTCTCCCCATCTGGATCTCTCCATTTCCCTCGAGGATACCACACTCACGCCGTCACCCAGTGCAAGGAACCTCGGCGTGGTGATGGACAGCAGACTGTCCCTTTCCGAGAACATTGCGGCAGTGACCCGGTCTTGCAGGTTCTTCCTATACAACATACGGAGAATCCGCCCCTTTCTCACCCCCTACTCGACCCAGCTCCTGGTCCAAGCGATGGTTCTGTCCCGCCTGGACTACTGCAATTCCCTCTTGGCTGGCCTCCCAGCATCCGCCATCAGACCCCTCCAACTTATCCAGAATGCAGCAGCTCGTCTGGTCTTCAACCTTCCCAAATACTCGCACGTCACCCCCCTGCTTACTACCCTCCACTGGCTGCCTGTCATGGCTCGCATCAAATTCAAAACATTGGTGCTAGCCTTCCAAGCAGTTAAGGGGTCTTCCCCAGCTTATCTACAAACAATCATCAGACCCTACACCCCTGCCAGACCTCTTCGTTCAGCCTCCACAGGCCGCTTGGCACCTCCCCCTCTCCGAACCTCCACCTGACGCTCACGACTGCTGTCTGTTCTGGCTCCACGGTGGTGGAACGAACTCCCCGTTGAGGTCAGAACTGTAGAATCTCTCCCCACCTTCAAACGCAAGCTGAAGACACACCTCTTCAAGCAGCACCTCTCCCCATCCCTCCCTACCTCCCTGTGAACCTTAATTGTTGTCTCTGTGACTTGCTTTGTGTATCGGTATTTTTTAGTTGGCTAGGTAAGCAGTGTTTTGATAGTTAACTTTGGTCACTTTTGCTCTGTTTGTTTGTTTCTTGTTTAAAAAAATAAATAAATAAATTGGCCCTCGTCCTTATCTTTGTTGTACAGGTAGCAGTTCAAATTGGACTTCCCTCTAGGGTCTTTCAGCGAACTTATCCCTGGTTATGGATATGCACTTTCTTGTACGTCGCTCTGGATAAGAGCGTCTGCCAAATGCCAATGATGTAATGTAATGTAATCTTGATTTAGAGTGGCAAAATTATTATAATAAGCCTATTGAATATGATCATTATTCATATCATATAAAAATGCTACAGGATTCAACATTAAAATTGGTCATGTTTACTCCTGTTTGATAAATCTGGAGGAAATTGTTATTTTGTTTCCGATCGCACACACATTTGCACACGGAGTTATATTGATAAATGAGGCCCACTGTGTGGATCGGATTCCCTGCAGTGTTACTGCACTTTAGCCATAGAAACAAACGGTGAGGATTGTGGCTTGGAAGGCAGTTGTATGAAAATAAATAGAATAAATAAATGACGGCAGGGGAACTCTATACCTTTCCATCCGCTGGTTTTATTGTGGTTGTGCGTTTAGTGTTTTCTGAAACGCGGGGTGACGCAGGGAATTCTCTGATGTTCTGTGTCTGCCTGGGCCTCCCAGGGCACACCTTCCCGGTAAGCGTACTGTTCTGTGGGGGAGGAGTCTGAGAGGGGACGGCTGGATGCTGGATAATCGGCACCACTGAGCCGCCCCAGAGCCACCTGGGAAATCAAGCCTCTTCAAACTCCCCCTCCACACCCACCCGCCCGCTTCCTATCAATACTCAGCATGTAGCTGCATGCAACAGCACCAACAGCCTAATCAAACCTGCCCACGGTGCAAATATGGGAAGATGCAGGGACATAGCCCAGGTAAGCCTTCAGTATTGAGGAAGCGGGGAGATGTACGCTGTACTTAATTTATTACACGCTGGCTCGTGAGCAAATTAAGTACATGTGTGGTGGCGCACAGAGCTGGCCGTTTTTCAAAATGGAAACTGCAAAACATTACATTATTACATTACTGTACGTTATAGTAATGTAATGTAATGCAAAACAGCAGCAGAAATAACAACAAACATAATAATAATCATCATCATTATGCCATTCGCAATGTGTTCAAAGACAGAGCTGCTGTAGATCCTCACAATGAGATGGGTGTTCAGTAGTGCTGTCACTACTTCATTCTAAGAGATGAGCAGGGTGTTCAGTAGTGCTGTCTCTGCTTCAGGGTGAGACATGAGCAGGGTGTTCAGTAGTGCTGTCTGCTTCATGGTGAGACATGAGCACGGTGTTCAGTAGTGCTGTCTCTGCTTCAGGGTGAGACATGAGCAGGGTGTTCAGTAGTGCTGTCTGCTTCATGGTGAGACATGAGCACGGTGTTCAGTAGTGCTGTCTGCTTCATGGTGAGACATGAGCAGGGTGTTCAGTAGTGCTGTCTCTGCTTCATGGTGAGACATGAGCAGGGTGTTCAGTAGTGCTGTCTCTGCTTCATGGTGAGACATGAGCAGGGTGTTCAGTAGTGCTGTCTCTGCTTCAGGGTGAGACATGAGCAGGGTGTTCAGTAGT
Organism: Conger conger; assembly: GCF_963514075.1. Lineage (NCBI taxonomy): Eukaryota > Metazoa > Chordata > Actinopteri > Anguilliformes > Congridae > Conger > Conger conger. Next base: position 40,295,651 of record NC_083774.1, on the reverse strand, counting down.
GCTGTCTCTGCTTCATGGTGAGAGATGAGCAGGGTGTTCAGTAGTGCTGTCTCTGCTTCAGGGTGAGACATGAGCACGGTGTTCAGTAGTGCTGTCTGCTTCATGGTGAGAGATGAGCAGGGTGTTCAGTAGTGCTGTCTCTGCTTCAGGGTGAGACATGAGCAGGGTGTTCAGTAGTGCTGTCTCTGCTTCAGGGTGAGACATGAGCAGGGTGTTCAGTAGTGCTGTCTCTGCTTCAGGGTGAGACATGAGCAGGGTGTTCAGTAGTGCTGTCTCTGCTTCAGGGTGAGACATGAGCAGGGTGTTCAGTAGTGCTGTCTCTGCTTCAGGGTGAGAGATGAGCAGGGTGTTCAGTAGTGCTGTCTCTGCTTCAGGGTGAGAGATGAGCAGGGTGTTCAGTAGTGCTGTCTCTGCTTCAGGGTGAGACATGAGCAGGGTGTTCAGTAGTGCTGTCTCTGCTTCATGGTGAGACATGAGCACGGTGTTCAGTAGTGCTGTCTCTGCTTCAGGGTGAGACATGAGCAGGGTGTTCAGTAGTGCTGTCTCTGCTTCATGGTGATATGATAGATGAGCAGAATGTTCAGTAGTGCTTTCTATTTTATGGTTTGATTTATTCATTCATACACTCAGTGAGCACTTTATTAGGTATTTATTACACCTATTGTTTAGACTTATTAAGTCTTCTGCTGCTGTAGCCTATCCAATTAGAGGTTTGATTAATTCTGTGGTCAGAGATGTTATTCTGCATACCACTGTTGTAATGTGTGGTTATTTGTGTTCCTGTTATGTTCCCACCTTCCTATCAGCTTCAACCAGTCTGGCCCTTCTCCTCTGACCTCTCATTAACAATGCGTTTCTGCCCACAGAAATGCTGCTCACTGGATGTTTTTTATGCCACCTCTAGAGACTGCTGTGTGTGAAAATCTCAGGAGATCAGCAGTTTCTGAGATATTCAAACCACCCTGTCTGGCACCAACAATCATTCCACGGTCAAAGGTCACTTAAATCACAATTCCTCCCCATTCTAACCTTTAGTTTGAAAAACCGCTGTATCTGCATGCTTTTATGCATTTAGTTGCTTCCACTTGATTGGCTAATTAAATATTTGCACGAACAAGCTGGTGTACAGGTCTACCTAATAAAGTGATCACTCGGTGTATATGAATAATAATGATGAATAGGTACATTATTTCTGTGATAGTTCTTTGTGGTAATTATTCATAGGGGCAGGAGCTGTTCCAGGCACTGGCTGGTGGGCTCGCACTGGCTCTCCGACGTGAGGCAGTCTGAAGGGTGTGAGGGAAAGAAAGAAGAATATCAGAGAGGTGTGAAGAGGGAAGAAGGTGTGAATTAGACGGTTTGTGCTGCAGTCCTGTTCACAGGCGGGCAGAGCAACTCGGCACTCATCCTGGGCCATCCTCTATCAGCCAGGAGGAGCCACTGAGGACCCGAAGGGGTCGCCGTAGCGACAGGCTACAGCTGCTCGTCCCCAGAGGACCCTGTGATCTTAAAGATAATTTACTGTGCTGCTACAGATGGAGGGAGAGTGTGAGAGAGGGAGGGAGGGAGACAACGAGGGAGACGGAGAGGTAAAAAGGTAGTCAGTCATATAAACAACTGCATTATATGGTGGTGAAGTGTGGGGTCCACTCACAGAGCAGACACTACACTCAGAACTGTCCTGCATATCCAGTGTGGGGTCCACTCACAGAGCGGACACTACACTCAGAACTATCCTCCATATCCAGTGTGGGGTCCACTCACAGAGCAGACACTCAGAACTGTCCTGCATATCCAGTGTGGGGTCCACTCACAGAGCAGACACTACACTCAGAACTGTCCTGCATATCCAGTGTGGGGTCCACTCACAGAGCAGACACTACACTCAGAACTGTCCTGCATATCCAGTGTGGGGTCCACTCACAGAGCAGACACTACACTCAGAACTGTCCTGCATATCCAGTGTGGGGTCCACTCACAGAGCAGACACTCAGAACTATCGTCCATATCCAGAGGACAGCACCAATGAATGCTGGGTAGAATTTGGACAAAATACACTATTGATGAACTTCCAAAAAACGGACAGTTAAATGTTGTGTTTACCACAAAAACGGTGACACCCACTACCAGTATTACAAGACATGAAGCCAGCTAGTCTTCAAGCTTAGTTCATTACTCCCCGCACCCCTAACACAAAGCATCCCCTAGACAGCACTACAGAAATAGAATCGGCCAAATTATAGCAAAACAACAAAACAAAAATTACATCACCTATTGGGACATACAAACAAAAACACGAAGCAAATTAGAGTGTTATTGGACCCTACAAAGAGATTACATGACCACAGTGAAAGAAATACCAACCAAAAAGGACATATTGACAAAATATAGACTCAGTGAGCACTTCCCATTGAGACAGGTAGACACCGGCAGACCTGGCTGTCCAGAGAGGACAGGTTGTGCTCATTCTGTCATATTCAAGAGCTGGAGACTGAGCTTAATTTCCTCACAAAATGTGAAAAATACAGTGAGGCAAGAACGTTGTACTTCTATGAAATTAAATCTGCCCTGAATTTGAAACAGTCTCAGAGGTAGAAAGGCTGCCATTCCTTTTGGGAGGGAGGAGGGAGTGTGTGGCTTTGGTCCATGACTAATTTCATATTTTTGTCTTTTAGATGTATAATTTTCTTTCTTTCTTTGCTGTGCGGTTTGACTGTAGCTCAGTTTGTTGCTGCTTTTGTCTTATCTGACTTATGGCTTTATATGCTGAGGCAAGGTGTACCCTTACCATACCAATAAAGCTTATTTGAATTTGAGAAAGAGATGGAGGGGGGGAAGAGAACAGATGATATGGTTTGTATTAATGCTGTTTAACCCCTTTACACGTAAGCCCCCTAGTGGCCTGCTGAGAAATCAAGCACCAGCATCTCGGGCACTCAGTGCTCCTGTAACCAAATGATGAATGGAAGCAACAAACTCTGTATTCAAGTGTTAGTAGTCGATGATACACAACAACTATGTCAAAAACCGGGGTTTTCAAGTGCCAACATTGTCCCGTAGTTCAGCCTGTTAACACCCCCTTCGCAGTGTCATCTGTAACTAGCATTAGACAGGTCAATATCTGTGTCTAAATATTGAATAAATATACAGTTTTACGACAGGTTTTCGATATAAAGATGTCCTTTTCATGATTCAGTGGTCATTTATGGTCTTGAACTATCTGCATGGGATATAAACATGCAAATGTCAAGTGGGGTCATTGTTGTAAACCACCATAAATATGCTTTATAATGGACAAAAAACATTTTATTAATTCTGTGGTTTTGGATGGGTATTTGGAACCCTAGATATTTTCAAATAATATGCCGTCGAATTGAGTTTCATGAGTCAAAACAGTTGATTTGTCGTAAAATATATGATTATTTTGTGATTTACAGCAATGTACAATTCAGCCATCTTGGATAGATTTGGAGATAGTGAAGACTACACAAGTTCTTTTGCATGACTTCTGATTTTGAAGTCTTTTGAATTTTGAAAAAATTCCTGACAATTTTTGCAGATGTGAGAAAATCTGATGAAAATGAAAGTGGTGTGATGTGAAATGGTCAACGGCGCCCTACTATTCCAAACCAGTCTTGAATTTGTCTGGGGACAAATTCTGGTTTGATTTTGTCAGCAGTCATGAGTGATGTGGAGTGATGTAAACAGGAGGAAGCACAGGAGACAAGCCAGCTAGCTATATACAGGTATCTAGGTTGCTTTCCCACTAGGTATGATCTTGCATGTGTCTCTATCACTGGATCATGTACTCTGTTCCAGAGTAGCTACCGTCAGCTGTAGAACCAGACCTATTTAAGCACAACCTGTTTTAATTATTATCCATCAAGCAATGAATTAACGGAATAACAAATATAATTAAATATAGTGATTACTGAATGTCTTCTGTTTAATATTAATTAAAGTATAAAAGTGTAAAAAACAAGAATGCTATCAAAATAAATAATTTCTCGTAGCTTTGGCAACTTGGAAAAAGTCCAGAGTGTACTATTTTTGTTCCATATGTCTTCAGCAGTTAATTTAGTGCATTTATATCTAAATTAAGAAAATAAACAAAGCTAACTTGCAACAAACAAGTGTCTTCATTTAAGCATTTTGCCAAGCCTCCGTGATACCCACACCCACAGTTATACAGCCTTAAATACAACAATACATAAATAGGTGAGGATTGGCCAGATTTGGCATCTGTGTGAAGGGGTTACATTATATTGATGACAGAAGAGGCAGAAGCATTGATAAATCATGAATAGAACAATGCTTGTTTGATTCATTTCCTGATATCCAGAGAGGATATTTTACCTCTAGAGGATGTGCCTATAATGTGCATTTAACCGAACAGAGTACTGACCTCTATGTGGACAGACTACAGTCAGTGACAAGGCAAGACGGATGGGAACAATTAGATAACATTACACATGTGCCATTGAGTGGTGTGATTGATTTTGATGTAATTACTTAATTGTCTGCTATTTGTATAATCCCAGAGTAAATGTGTTGTAAGTGCAGAAACACAGACCCTTCTGTTCCAAATGCATTTTTCTCCATATCTGGAGAGCCCCTTCTAACTGATAGGTCACTCTTTCTCTGTTTTCTCTGATAAATAGACTCTGGTGAGAAATGCATTACCTCTCATTTTCTCACTTCCTCCATCCTCCTCATTCTCTCTCCAGATATATCCATTAATCACTCTCTCTCTACCTCTGGCACCTCTTCTCTCTCTCTCTCTTTCTTTGTCTCTCTACCCCTCTTCTCTCTGTATCCTCTTTCTCTTTTACCTTCCCTCCTTCATCTCACTCTCTCAACCTCTGGTACCTTTTTTCTCTCTTTCTCCCTCTCAAGCTCTAGCACCTCTTATCTCTCTCTCTCTCTTTTTCTTTCTTTGTCTCTCTCTACCCCTCTTCTCTCTATATCCTCCATTTCTTTTACCCTCCCTCCTTCATCTCACTCTCTCTGAACCCCTGGTACCTCTATTCTCTCTCTCTTTCTCTTTCACCCTCTCTCTGGGTTGTCTCCCCAACCATTCAAACAAGCAGCAGTGGCACCGTGTGATTTATGTGCATTGGAAAGAGGCGGCTGTGCGTTTTTGGGGCCGTGTTTGTTGCCGTGTTTTATGAGAGGAAATGCCCAAAGCTACCCCACAGGCTGCTGCTCCCTGGCCAGCCAGACCTCCTATAAAAACGAGTGGCAAAAAGCCACCAGGATCAACTTCCCTATCTCTGTAATGGAGTCCCACTGATGTGGTAATGAGTTATAGCTCGCAGCGCTGGTCTCCACCTGGCTGTGCTGTGCTTTTTAAGCTGCTGATTTCCACCCAGAAACCAGGTGAAGCACCTGAGCAGTCATTGAGTTTAGTCAGGACAGAAACCAGCAGACACTCCCACGCCTTATATATATATACCACATGAAACTGCTATTATTGCAAATTGCATTGTCTTGCAGTGTGAACTAAAACAAACATTAGAATGTATTGGAAATCTGTATGGACCTCCTCCATGTTTTTCCACAGTATTGCTCAATGTGTTACAGCATAGTTTTCAATATGTTACAGCATAGTTTTCAATGTGTTACAGCATAGTTTTCAATGTGTTACAGCATAGTTTTCAATGTGTTACAGCATAGTGTTCAATGTGTTACAGCATAGTTTTCAATGTGTTACAGCATAGTTTTCAATATGTTACAGGATAGTTTTCAATGTGTTACAGCATAGTTTTCAATATGTTACAGGATAGTTTTCAATATGTTACAGGATAGTTTTCAATGTGTTACAGCATAGTGTTCAATGTGTTACAGCATAGTTTTCAATATGTTACAGGATAGTTTTCAATATGCTACAGGATAGTTTTCAATGTGTTACAGCATAGTTTTCAATATGTTACAGGATAGTTTTCAATATGTTACAGGTGTTATGTTCCTGTTTTCTGTCTGTTAGTTTATCATTATTTATTATCATTTATTTATCATTTATCATTATTTATTGTTATTCCTGTAATTAGCCAAAGTCAAACACTGAACTTCATCGAATTCTAGTAATTTGTGGAAAATCTGTTACCATCACTTTTTAATAATTAAAAGTTTTTTTTCTCTTTTTTTTCTTTTTTCTTTTTCCCATCATAATCACAATACTTTCCATCTAACAATAACATTTTCTTCTTTTAATCAATAGCTATCTCTTTGTTTATATCTATTTTGTCGTCTGGCTTTGTCATCGGATATTGGAAAATGTATAATTCTTCATGCAAATATCTGTGTGTTTGGGCATGTTGTTGTGTTCTATATCTGTCAAACCTTTTCTGCTCTTTTATATCAGTTTTTTATCTGAGGTTGCTTGCGAATGCAAATGCCCCCAGCGTGGGTAACAGAATCCTTAGTAACAGTTTATAGTACAGTTCCATTCCCTGCCCCCAGCGTGGGTAACAGAATCCTTAGTAACAGTTTATAGTACAGTTCCATTCCCTGCCCCCAGCGTGGGTAACAGAATCCTTAGTAACAGTTTATAGTACAGTTCCATTCCCTGACATTACCTTGGTGCCTATTGGTAATGCTTCATTTTACACATAATACTAAGGGGAATATAAAATGAAGAATTACCAAGAGGCTTTAATGGCCTAGTTGACGGATAGTCTTATTCAGGGGTGTAACTGCTTGGTTGCAACAAAAGCCTGCACCCACCCCGGCCCTTTCTGGGCTTAGTTTCCTCAATGTAAATGGAAATATTCTAATAATTCAATACAGTATTGGTTAACGTTAAATAAACCATTGGCAAGTGAACTTGAATTTCGGTAGTTAATGGGAGGAAATGAAAGCGTACTGTAATTCTCATAGGTATGCGCAGGGCTCTGTCGGTGTGTCTCTGGAGGTGACTGTATAAGCTGTGGGGCTGATAACCCCCCTCCACTCCACTTTTTCTCCACAGTAAGCCCCTCTGACACCCCCCCTCTGCCCCCCTCCCTCTCTCCCCAGGCTCAGTCTCCCTCAGTGTGTTCCTGGTGTCGATGGCGGTGACTGTGTGCACCGTGTGGCTGGTTACGCTGTGCGGAGTCTGTGGCTGGTGCCAGAAAAAACTGGTGAGTGACTCGCAGCCCTTAGAAGCATCACACCAACCAGTAACACGGCTCATCCACGCACACACACACAGGATATAACTAACCAGCCAATAGCACAACTCAACCACACACACGCACAGGATATAGCTAACCAGCCAATAACACGGCTCATCCACGCACAGGATATAGCTAACCAGCCAATAGCACGGCTCAAACACACACACACACACACACACACACACACACAGAGGATATAGCTAACCAGCCAATAGCACAGCTCAAACACACACACACAGGATTTAGCTAACCAACCAATAGCACAGCTCATCCACAAAGGATACAGCTAACCAACGAATAGCACAGCTCATCCACACACAGGATATAGCTAACCAACCAATATATATATATAGCTAATGTTTTTCATATTGAGAATTTTCATACTGTAGCCTCATACATATGGAAACATGCATTTGTAATGTCATGCTACTTCTTATTATTTAGTCACAAACTGTTTCTTTCTGCACCAAACAGAATGACCTCTGTCATGTTCATGACATAATTATTTTTAGTCTTTGGGTACTGCAACTGACACAGTACACACCCTGCACTAGTGTAACTGTTTTTCAGGACTTTCTAGTTAGCACTTTACTTACATTGTACACTAAATACTGTTCTAAAGGTATGTTCCCAGATATAGTATATAGACTGCATATACCATGCACAGTATATGCACACGTGTGTTTTCACAATGAGCACATACTTGTCTGTGAATGGATATGGAAACAGGGGGACTATATTCATGTGCGCCTGCTGTGTACTTCAACATCACTCTTCATCGGATAAAGAAAACATTTTAAATCTTCCCTCAGAATAGCCAATCAACACCTCTTCATTCACATCAATGTCAGATAAGGGGCCAAATCTATTCACTTTGTGGTGTACTGAAATGGAAACGATTAACATAAATATTACTGGCTAATCTGCTGCCCAAACAGTGGAATGGACTCTGGGCTGGGTAAAATCTGCACTCAAATGCAGTGACAAATGGACTATCGGACCTCTTCCTTTGTGTCCAGGCTGATAATGCAGCATGAAATGTGATTGGTTAAAAGGACATGGGTGTTCATTAAGCAGAGTTGAATAGAAAATTGCCCCCGCGGCTTCCTTCAGTTTTACGTGTTTGGTTTTTGAGTGCTTAAAAAAGGCGGGCCTCTGGAACAGTCAGGATCACAGGTGAATCATTCAGTTCATTTATCTGGTGCCAAAGCCAGTCTTCAAATACTTGGAGGGCCCCGGTGGGTGGGGAGGTCAGGAGACAGAGTTTTGAAATGATAATGTATACCTTGTATTTAAGGCAAGAGTTAGTGGAAGGCAATTGCAAAAAAATGACTACATTACCCATAATCCCCTCAAGGTCAGTGACATGCTTTATCGTTAAGCGCTAGAAACCACCTTAAATGAAGAATTCTCTCCATATATGTGGTTGCTGGGTCAGTGTTTTGTCTCAGCTTACACTTTTTTGTTTGTACAAACTGAAAAGTATTTTATCTCACAAAAAATGTGCTGAGCATATATACTGGAAAGTAAAACTCCACCTACAGAAACAAAACAACTGTTTGTATATAGACACTACAAAATACTATTTATATACTCAGTGACCACTTTTTATGGTATTTATTAAACGTATTACACTTATTGGTCTTCTGCTGCTGTAGCCCATCCACTTCAAGGCTCCATGTGTTCAGAGATGCTCTTCTGTATACCACTGTTGTAACACCTGATAATTTGAGTGGTTTTGAGAAGGTGTTTTTGCCCACAGAACTGCCGCTCACTGGATGTTTTTTGTTTCCACGATACTCACACCCACACCCACAATTATTCCACAGTCAAAGTCAGTTAGACAACATTTCTTTCCCATTCTGACATTTGATCTGAACAATTGAACCTCTTGACCATGTCTGCATAATTTTATGCATTAAGTTGCTGCCACATGATTGGCTGATTACATGTTTGCATTACTGGACTGGTGTAGCGGTCTACCTAATAAAGTGGCCGCTGAGTGTATATTTAATACAAGAAAACGCAAACAGAAAGTGCAAGCACAACACAGCAGAAAAATATTTGCATTAGGTATGGGTATGTTGAATTGTGTGGGAGGTGTCTTATGAGATATGGGGGGTTAATGATATTTAATTTTGAATAGATGGGTTTTGAGATGGGAGATGAAAAGGGGGAGTGAGTCAGAATCTCAGATGGATGGGGGAAGTGAGTTCCAAATTCTGGGTGCAATATGAGAAAAGGCTCTGATCTCCTTGAGTGGATGAAGGATATTGCATTTTCAGTATTACTGTTTGAGTGGATAAGGGATAGCAGATCTTCAGTATCACTGATTGAGTGGATAAGGAATAGCAAAGCTTCAGTATTACTGTTAAAATGGATAAGGAATATCAAAGATTTGATATTACTGTTAAAGTGGATATGGTATATCAGATCTTCAGTATTACTTTTTGAGTCGATAAAGGATATCAGAATTTCTGTATCACTGTTTGGGTGGATAAAAGATATCAGATCTTCAGTATCACTGTTTGAGTGGATAAGCGATATCAAAGCTTCAGTATTACTGAGTAGATAATAGATAGCAGAACACCAGTACAACCTACTGAGAGTATCATGGATATCAAAGATTTAGTATTACTTCTTGACTGGACAAGAGATATCAAACTTTCAGAATTGCTGTTTGAGAGGATAAAGGATATCAAATATTCAGTAACACTGTTTGAGTGGATAATGGATATTACAGCTTTCATATTACTGTTTGAGTGGATAAGGGATATCAGATCTTCAGCATCACTGTTTGAGTGGATAATATATATTACAGCTTCAGTATTACTATTTGAGTGGATAATATATAGTACAGCTTCAGTAACACTGTTTGATTGGATAAGAGATATCACAGTTTCAATATCACTGTTTGAGAGGATAAAGGATATCAAATATTCAGTAACACTGTTTGAGTGGATAATGGATATTACAGCTTTCATATTACTGTTTGAGTGGATAAGGGATATCAGATCTTCAGCATCACTGTTTGAGTGGATAATATATATTACAGCTTCAGTATTACTATTTGAGTGGATAATATATAGTACAGCTTCAGTAACACTGTTTGATTGGATAAGAGATATCACAGTTTCAATATCACTGTTTGGGTGGATACAGGATATCAAAATTTCAGTATCACTCTTTGACTGTATAAGGGATATTAAAGCTTCAGTATGATTGAGTGGATAAGGGATTTTAGGTTGTCAGTATCACTGTTTGAGTGGATAAGGGATATCACAGTTTCAGTATCACAGTTTGAGTGGATCAGGGATATCAAAGCTTCAGTATCACTCTTTGACTGTATAAGGGATATCAAAGCTTCAGTGTGACTGTTTGAGTGGATAAGGGATATTACAGCTTCAGTATCACTGCTTGAGTGGATGATGGATATCAAAGCTTCTGTATCACTGTTTGAGTGGATAAAGGAATTTAGATCATCTGTGCTCGGTTGCATAAAAGACCTTAAGTGTTTCCCTTAACTCTGACACTTAAGGGTTGATGTCCCCTTTGCTAAGGGAATTATCTGAGGGTGTTGCATATAAACCCTTAAACGTTTTTTTTTTAGGTAAGGGAAACAGTTAAGTGCTCTGCTGCATTGGTTGACATTTTACTGTAGCAAAATTCAACTGTAACCATGGATGCGTTATCTCATCGGTTACGATCATTAACTGTTGGCTATAGTTACAATAAGAAGCTATACGTTCTCCATTCACTGAGGTTCTAACTCCAAACCTACAGTAGCCAAGCTATATTTTATAAAATACGGAAATACGGAAAATAAAAAAAGGAATCCAAATTGGACAGATGAGAAGTGTATACTGTTAAAGGATTACGGGAAAAGGAAAACAATATTAAAAAGCAAACTTAATCTGACTGTGACAACGACCAAAAAAACAAAAGATGTGGGAGGGAATAACAGATTAGATTAGTGCTAGAAATCTAGCCCTGAAGAGGACAATTCAGAAGAGATGAGAATATATCCAGATGAGAATATATCCGTATTGGCAAAAAAAGAATTGAGCAATTATAGGAGGGAATCCAGCAAAACAAGTTAACTAAAGTCATAGCTAGCCTTAGATAACTATAGCAAGCCATATTCAATCAATTAATGTTGAAATTCTATATTGTATTAATGTTATAATGATATCAAAGCTTCAATATCACTGTTTATGTGGATAAGAGATATTAGTTCTTCAGTATCATTGTTTGAGTGGATAATTGAATCAGATCTTCAGTATCACTGTGAGTGGATAATGGATGTCAGATCTTCAGTATCCATGTTTGACTGGATAAAAGATATCAAAGCTTCAGTATGACTTTGAGTGGATAATGGATATCAGATCTTGAGTATCACTGTTTGAGTGAATAAGAGATATCAGTTCTTCAATATCACTGTTTGAGTGGATAAGAGATACCAAAACTTCAGTATGACTGTGAGTGGATAATGGATAGCAAAGCTTCAGTATGACTATGAGTGGATAATGGATAGCAAAGCTTTGGTATGACTATGAGTGGATAATGGATAGCAAAGCTTTGGTATTACTATTTCAGTGGATAATGGATACCAAAGCTTCAGTATGATTTTGAGTGGATGATGGATATCCAAGCTTCAGTTTTACTGTTTCAGTGGATAGGGGATATCAAAGTTTCAATATACCAGTGGATAGGTGTTAGGGGGAAGGCCGTAGAATTAATGTTTGAATGTATAAAGGATTTCTGAGTTTCAGCACTACTTACCAAGTAGTATTTTTGTCAGTATTTTTGTCACACAGAAGCATACTAATGCTTTTCTTAACTGTTCACCAATCCTAACAAAAAATACAATCTTTGTTGAAGCACAAAAACATAAATGCTCAGGCTGATGTTTTCTGATGGCCACATTGACAGCAAGCATTTAAACCTAATTTTCACAGTAACTGACTTGGCAATTCTCCAATTTGTAAAGTTCACATAGGCGGATATAGGCACACTTGTGAAGTCTTTCCAGAACTCTATTGCTTTCAACTAGTACTCCAGTGAGTGTTCAGTTGAGACCATTATGTATGTATCACGTATGGTCTTACGCCTTAAACAGGGATCATCAAATCTGGCCCTCGACCCCAAATTGACCCCATGGTTTTCTTTTCTCCCGGGTAAGTAACTGTAACAACATTTAGTGCTGCTGATTGCCCAGGCTGTCTTCACACCTGACTCCCAGGTGAAGGGAGGGTGGAAAATGAGCTGTTCTGGGCCCTGGAGAACCGTGATTTGATGGCGCACTTCCTGCCCTGACTGTGTGTTTGGACTGTTGCAGGAGAGGCGGGGCCATGTGGGCGGGACAGCAGCAGAGTACTTCCTGTTCTGAGGTGCAGCCTGTTTCTGAACCCCGCCACAGTACATGCTGCATGGTCACATGGTACAGCACTCTGCCCTGCATGTACCCAGAATGCACTGCTGCCTGAGTCCTTACCGGTGCACGTAACCCGATGAAGCCGCTCTGAGGCGCCGCTCTGAGAGAGCCCTGAGTCTGGGCCGTGCTGCTGGCTGAATCAAACCCGCTGAATGAATTGCATTTCACTGAAATTTTGGATTTCATAGCAATCTGAGCAACTCGTGCTTGTGAGAAGGAGGGAAGGGGGTGGGCAATGTGGCCTGAATGGGGCATGGGGGCATGACTACCTTCCAATGCTTCGTTTGAAAGATTTGAGCATCTTCTAATGCTGGTCAGAGAATGGTGACATTAATCAGACGTGATTTCCAGTGTGAAAGTCAGAACTGGTAAGAACCAATGTAATGCATACTCTCTGCTGGATCATTGCTCACTCTGTTCTGTGGCGTCAGAGAATCAATACGTGCGTCTCTCAGTAGCAGAGTATAACACAGTGGCATAGAGCAGAGTGACAGTGAGTTATAGCACATTATACAATGGATAGGTCCAGTCCATTGTCTCTATTGGTCAGTTTGCGCTCTAATATTACTCCGCGTTTGTAGATCACCGCTATCTACTTTGTAATCAAAATGGACGTAACTTGACGTTATCGTCATCTTGCCGCGAGTAGCCTACAAAAGTAAAATAAAATGAGTGTGTTTAAAGTGTCCTTTGATATGGAAAGGAGTAGGAACTAAAAAAATACAACTTAGGCAACATCCTCAGATTGAAATACCAGCAAGACCACAAAACCTTGGCGAAGCAAATGATGACTCATAACGACACTATGAGTTATTTCAATAACTGCACGTTAGCTGGCAGTGTCCTGATAAACGTCTACAACAAAAACAAATGACTTGTGTGTGTCAGTGTCGTCTGGTGTAACGTAAACTAGCAAGCTAGTTAACGTTAATGCAGTGGGGATACCTTATTGCAATAGCGTTGCTTAGCTAAGGTTAGTGCAGTGGGGATACATTATTCCTACTTACCTTAGTACCGTTGCTTCGATAGTGAAGTGGGGGATACATTATTGCTAGCTAACGTTCACCATACTGTTGCTTACTGTTCTACTGTTCAGCGGAAGAGTACATTTACCAGAAAACATAGTTTCATTAAAAATACATTTATTAAAAATTTGTCTTGTCTTTCTTTAGTGAAATTTTGAGAGATAAATATGGTAACCGTTGTTTAAAAACATTATGGAACTCGAACCTGTGGTATAACCACCCCACTAGCTGTGCCAATATCCACGATATACCACGGGTTCTTGTTCCATAACGCTTAAGTGTGCTATGGCACAGTGTGAAACAGCACAGTGAATGACAGCACAGTGAGATACAGCACAGTGTGATACAGCACAGTACAGCACAGTGAGATACAGCACAGTGAGATACAGCACAGTGTGATATAGCACAGTGTGATATAGCACAGTGTGAAACAGCCTTCTCATCTGAGCACTACCCAGTGGGCTGTGCCGAAATAGTTAGCCAGAACAAAAATATTTGTGTCAAATAGTGATTTCACATCAGTAGGCTACTTAACACATACCACTAATTCCATAATACCTAAATGGCCCCAGGGATTTGTGTTAATAACATTTAAAATGTTGAGTCTGAGAATTGTTGAAATGAGCGATGACATCGAAAGCCAACTTCTGGAGAGAATAAAGGCAAGCCCACATTTTGCCGTGCAGGTGGACGAGTCCACTGATGTTAGCAACACGGCCTTATTGCTAGTTTTTGTGAGATACAGCTGGTATGGTCATTTGTTATGAAGATCTGCTTTTTGACGTCGTATCGGTGTCTGCACAGACAGCGCTGTGTCAATGATGGGAATACATCGTAGTGTTGTCAAGCGAATCCAAGAGAGGGCCCCGGAGGTAAAGCGCATGCATTATTTCTTACATCAAGAAAATCTGGCAACGAAGAAGATGTCACCAGAGCTGCGTGATGTCATGAATGTGGCTGTGAAAACTTTCAACTATATTGAAGAAATGCAATCAACTCAAGATGTCTTGCTGCCCTATGTGCTCAAGGGCCCAACAGCTGTGTGGATGTTACTGCAGGTCCCAGTCATGCACCTTAACCACTGCTACAGGCTGCCCCAGTCATGCACCTTAACCACTGTTCTACAGGCTGCCCCAGTCATGCACCTTAACCGCTGTGCTACAGGCTGCCCCAGTCATGCACCTTAACCACTGTGCTACAGGCTGCCTCCATTGTATCGTATCACAGTGAAGTAAAGAGGCTTTCAAGAGGACATGTGATTAATCGCCTGGTTGAACTGAGAAAAGAAGTGCATGCATTTCTTGGAAGCAGTCTCCTCTGGCAGAGTATTACATTGATGGTGACTTTTGTGCAAAACTCTTCTCAGATATATTTGATCAGTTGATTCAGCTGAATGTGTCAATGCCAGGAAGAAACAGCACAGTGTGTTTGGTATCTTACTAAATTGAGGGTTTCAAGAAAACCTCATCCTTTGGAACAGGAGAGTCAAAGAGGGACGAATGGATATGTTCTCACTACTGAGTGAAACGTTGGAAGATTCTGCTCATATCAATTTCCAAAGTTGTCACTCAGCATTTAACTCAGTTGTCAAATACATTTATAGATTACTTCCCAGAGGAACCCACTGAATGGAAATCTCTGGGTTTTGGACCTATTCTCAGTGGATCCAGCATCAGAAAACATGGCCCTGTTCACTGTGTTGGAAAACCAGCTGATTAAACTATCAGCTGACAGCAGCCTGAAGCTTCAACTCACACAAGTTGACCTTGCTTCATTTTTGATATATGCCGCCAATGAATACCCCTCTCTGTCACAACGGGCGATCAAATTTAGGTTGCCTTTGAGCACCACACACCTGCGTGAGTCAGGGTTTTCCATTGTGGCTGTCACAAAATCAAAGGCTAAGAACAAACTTTGAATGCTACTCTGCAAATCAGCCTCTGTCACCCATTCCACCCCGGCTTGATCTGATCATTTCTCAGAAGCAAGCTCAAGTATCTCACTAAGGGTAAGCAGAATATGTAATTCAATCATTGCAGCTGACAGCAACATAGCAATCGTTTACAGGTCAGAATACCGCTTATTTTTTTGTGATATAGCACAGTGAATTACAGCACAGAGTGATATGGCACAGTGAGATACAGTGATGTACAGCACAGTGATATTCAGCACTGTCAGATACAGCAGAGTGTGGTATAGCACAGTCAGATACAGCACAGTGATATTCAGCACTGTCAGATACAGCACAGTGTGGTATAGCACTGTCAGATACAGCAGAGTGTGGTATAGCACAGTCAGATACAGCACAGTGTGGTATAGCACTGTCAGTTACAGCACAGTGTGGTATAGCACAGTCAGATACAGCACAGTGTGGTATAGCACAGTCAGATACAGCACAGTGTGGTATAGCACAGTCAGATACAGCACAGTGTGGTATAGCACAGTCAGATACAGCACAGTGTGGTATAGCACTGTCAGATACAGCACCGTGTGGTATAGCACTGTCAGATACAGCACAGTGTGGTATAGCACTCTCAGATACTGCACAGTGTGGTATAGCACAGTCAGATACAGCAGAGTTTGGTATAGCACAGTCAGATACAGCACCGTGTGGTATAGCACTGTCAGATACAGCACAGTGTGGTATAGCACAGTCAGAGACAGCACAGTGTGGTATAGCACTGTCAGATACAGCAGAGTGTGGTATAGCACAGTCAGATACAGCAGAGTGTGGTATAGCACTGTCAGATACAGCACAGTGTGGTATAGCACAGTCAGATACAGCACAGTGTGGTATAGCACAGTCAGATACAGCACAATGTGGTATAGCACTGTCAGATACAGCAGAGTGTGGTATAGCACTGTCAGATACAGCACAGTGATATTCAGCACTGTCAGATACAGCACAGTGTGGTATAGCACAGTCAGATACAGCACAGTGTGGTATAGCACAGTCAGATACAGCACAGTGTGGTATAGCACAGTCAGATACAGCACAGTGTGGTATAGCACAGTCAGATACAGCACAGTGTGGTATAGCACTGTCAGATACAGCACCGTGTGGTATAGCACTGTCAGATACAGCACAGTGTGGTATAGCACTCTCAGATACTGCACAGTGTGGTATAGCACAGTCAGATACAGCAGAGTTTGGTATAGCACAGTCAGATACAGCACCGTGTGGTATAGCACTGTCAGATACAGCACAGTGTGGTATAGCACAGTCAGAGACAGCACAGTGTGGTATAGCACTGTCAGATACAGCAGAGTGTGGTATAGCACTGTCAGATACAGCACAGTGTGGTATAGCACTGTCAGATACAGCACAGTGTGGTATAGCACTGTCAGATACAGCAGAGTGTGGTATAGCACAGTCAGATACAGCACAGTGTGGTATAGCACAGTCAGATACAGCAGAGTTTGGTATAGCACTGTCAGATACAACACAGTGTGGTATAGCACTGTCAGATACAGCACAGTGTGGTATAGCACTGTCAGATACAGCACAGTGTGGTATAGCATTGTCAGATACAGCACAGTGTGGTATAGCACTGTCAGATACAGCACAGTGTGGTATAGCACAGTCAGATACAGCACAGTGATATTCAGCACTGTCAGTTACAGCACAGTGTGGTATAGCACTGTCAGATACAGCACAGTGTGGTATAGCACTGTCAGATACAGCACAGTGTGGTATAGCACAGTCAGATACAGCACAGTGATATTCAGCACTGTCAGTTACAGCACAGTGTGGTATAGCACTGTCAGATACAGCACAGTATGGTATAGCACAGTCAGATACAGCAGAGTGTGGTATAGCACAGTCAGATACAGCACAGTGTGGTATAGCACTGTCAGATACAGCAGAGTGTGGTATAGCACAGTCGGATACAGCAGAGTGTGGTATAGCACAGTCGGATACAGCACAGTGTGGTATAGCACTGTCAGATACAGCACAGTGTGGTATAGCACTGTCAGATACAGCACAGTGTGGTATAGCACTGTCAGATACAGCACAGTGTGGTATAGCACTGTCAGATACAGCACAGTGTGGTATAGCACTGTCAGATACAGCACAGTGTGGTATAGCACTGTCAGATACAACACAGTGTGGTATAGCACTGTCAGATACAGCACAGTGTGGTATAGCACAGTCAGATACAGCACAGTGTGGTATAGCACAGTCAGATACAGCACAGTGTGGTATAGCACTGTCAGATACAGTACAGTGTGGTATAGCACTGTCAGATACAGCACAGTGTGGTATAGCACAGTCAGATACAGCACAGTGTGGTATAGCACTGTCAGATACAGCACAGTGTGGTATAGCACAGTCAGATACAGCACAGTGTGGTATAGCACAGTCAGATACAGCACAGTGTGGTATAGCACTGTCAGATACAGCACAGTGTGGTATAGCACTGTCAGATACAGCACAGTGTGGTATAGCACAGTCAGATACAGCACAGTGTGGTATAGCACTGTCAGATACAGCACAGTGTGGTATAGCACAGTCAGATACAGCACAGTGTGGTATCGCACAGTCAGATACGGGATAGTGTGGTATTGCACTGTCAGATACAGCACAGTGTGGTATAGCACTGTCAGATACAGCACAGTGTGGTATAGCACAGTCAGATACAGCACAGTGTGGTATAGCACAGTCAGATACAGCACAGTGTGGTATAGCACAGTCAGATACAGCACAGTGTGGTATAGCACTGTCAGATACAGCACAGTGTAGTATAGCACTGTCAGATACAGCACAGTGTGGTATAGCACTGTCAGATACAGCACAGTGTGGTATAGCACAGTCAGATACAGCAGAGTTTGGTATAGCACAGTCAGATACAGCACAGTGTGGTATAGCACTGTCAGATACAGCACAGTGTGGTATAGCACTGTCAGATACAGCACAGTGTGGTATAGCACTGTCAGATACAGCAGAGTTTGGTATAGCACAGTCAGATACAGCACAGTGTGGTATAGCACTGTCAGATACAGCACAGTGTGGTATAGCACTGTCAGATACAGCACAGTGTGGTACATCACAGTGAGATACAGCATACTGTGATACAGAACAGTCAGTAACAGCAGTCAGATACAGCACATGTGGTACAGCACAGTGTCATATGGCACAGGGAGAATCAGCACAGTAAAATTTAGTACACTGAGATACAGCACTGTGTGAAACAGTGTGGTACAGCACAGTGTGATATGGCACAGGGAGAATCAGCACAGTCAGATACAGCTAGGGCTGCAACTAAAAATTATTTTTGTTTTCGTTTAATCTGTTAATTATTTTATAGAGTAGTCAATCAATCTTAATGGTTAATGTACTGGGGGGGGGGGGTCAACTGCAGTTGAACGTTTCAAAGTGTATTGACAATGTTTTTGAAGTGTGATACTACTATCCTTAGATCACTGGGTAGTTCCCTCTCTGACACCACCTGCTGAAGACCCAGAGTTCAAAAACCGGGAGGTTAGTCCAAATAAGGCAGATGTACAGAGATCCACAAAAACCGAAGAAGAGTCCAGGGAAGCAGGCAGGGGTCATACACGAGAATCCAGGAAACAAAAATCAACAAGACAAAATGCCACATGGGCAAGGGCTCGGGAAACATGGGCTCGGGAATAAGGGGGCTAGAACAGGGGTAAGGGAGTAAAAGGGCTCGGGAATAAGGGGGCTAGAACAGGGGAAGGGAGTAAAAGGGCTTGGGACACGAAAAGCAGGATATGATGAACTAACAAGGTGCAACTGAAAAGGACAGGTATAAATACACAGGGGAATGAGACAAACTAGGCAGGGCATGGGAGTGAGGGCGGTCTAACAAATAAACATCAGGTGAGACACATGAAAGGGTAACGGCACAATAACAAGGGGGAAACGAAAACGCAGACTGGATTCACAAAGATACACATGTAATACAAACGGCTCCGGACTAGAGAGTAGACAATTGCACAGAATCAGGAGATGTAGAGATACGGAGAGACAAGTGTGAATACTTCACTGAAACTAACCAAGTAATCAGTGATAGAATAGGGAGGTGGAGTTACAGAACAGAATTGAAACTGGAGATGCGTTAGTAAGTTAGTTAGGTGATTAAATTACAAATACCCAAAACTAATGAATGTTAGTTTGTTAGTTTGACAAACATATTAGTGTGTTAGTATAATTAGTACTATACAAATTCTATGTTAGTTGGGATTAGTATATTAGTGCTATGTACAAACATGGAGAGAAAGCAGGAAATAAGGAATGAAAGATTGGAAGGAATCGTGGGAAACTGGAAAATTCTGAAAGCACCCGAATAGTGGAGCACGCAGACAGGGAAGTGACTCGGGATCAGAAACATTCAGACACAGACATCACAGGGGAGTGACTGGGCTAGTGAACATTCAGACTCAGACATCACAGGGGAGTGACTGGGCTAGTGAACATTCAGACTCAGACATCACAGGGGAGTGACTGGGCTAGTGAACATTCAGACTCAGACATCACAGGGAAGTGACTGGGCTAGTAAACATTCAGACTCAGACATCACAGGGGAGTGACTGGGCTAGTAAACATTCAGACTCAGACATCACAGGGGAGTGACTGGGCTAGTGAACATTCAGACACAGACATCACAGGGGAGTGACTGGGCTAGTAAACATTCAGACTCAGACATCACAGGGGAGTGACTGGGCTAGTGAACATTCAGACACAGACATCACAGGGAAGTGACTGGGCTAGTAAACATTCAGACTCAGACATCACAGGGGAGTGACTCGGGATCAGAAACATTCAGACACAGACATCACAGGGAAGTGACTGGGCTAGTAAACATTCAGACTCAGACATCACAGGGGAGTGACTGGGCTAGTAAACATTCAGACTCAGACATCACAGGGGAGTGACTGGGCTAGTAAACATTCAGACTCAGACATCACAGGGGAGTGACTGGGCTAGTGAACATTCAGACACAGACATCACAGGGGAGTGACTGGGCTAGTAAACATTCAGACTCAGACATCACAGGGGAGTGACTGGGCTAGTAAACATTCAGACACAGACATCACAGGGGAGTGACTGGGCTAGTGAACATTCAGACTCAGACATCACAGGGGAGTGACTGGGCTAGTGAACATTCAGACACAGACATCACAGGAGAAGACGAGTGCAAAGACTGATGAATAAACAGAACACCAGACATGAATATGACAAATAATAAATTACAAGAATAACGATAGAAAACTAACAGATAACAGGAACATAACACAATCATCCACACGGATTGTTTTTGCACTAGGAGAAAGGAAGTGCAAGAAAAAATGTAACAGTATGTTTAAATTTAAGACGAGAAAATTATAATTTGATTTTGTATTAAGATCTGTACTTATCGATACGAATATAATATTAATAATATTGATAATAATATTTATCATGAGCCATGATGTTTATTTATGCCGTAAATGGTTTGTAGTGTGGATGTATATATAGTATACTAGTAGGGCGAGTCACCTACATCCCATATCTTACTGCTTTTAATGTATTGACTCATTATAGCTGCTTTATTATCTTGAAATAATATAACACCCACCAGTTACTATGACATGGTTTTTCATTATATACAATTTACCTATGCCTGTAACTACATGCTGAATTTTTTTTAAATGAGATTATCTGATGGAGGGGCTGCACTATGATTACAGATTACTTGCGGATGATTGTATTTGCGTTTGTCTGTGCACTACGCAGTGTGCACAGCGCAGTGAGATATAGAAAGTCACTGCACAGTGAGATACAACACAGGGAGATTCAGCACGTGTGATATGGCACAGGGAGAGTCAGCACAGTCAGAATTAGCACAGTGTGATAAACCACAGCGAGGAACAGCACAGCTTGATACAACACAGGGAGATACAGTTAGATATAGCTGGGGCTATCATGATCATGACATTTTAGTTGATGATTAATTGTCATGAAAATAACTGCTTTTAAATTGCTTATTAAATTGCTTTGTACTTAATTGCTGTGTAAACAAAAAAAGACATAAATAATAAAATAATAATAACTTAAATACTAACAACTTAAATAAACAAAGCCTATTACTGAAAAATAGAAATAAATTAGTGAAAATTACTGGTACCAGTAATCAAAATAAACAACATATGCTCTGCGGCACATCAATTGATTGAATTATTATTTATTTAGCTTGTTATAAAACCATTGTATCGGCTTACATAACACAACAAAAAAGTGTCTCAAGACAGTTCATTAATGTAGAAAGACGCTTATTTTTCTTTTCAAAAGTTAATATGCATGCAATGGTGAAACAGAAAGCATGTTTCCATTCAAGATATTTTATGCACATTATATAATTCGTTAAGCTGGATGGAAACAGCAGAATGAATACAGAAGTCTACAAAAACATTCTGTCTGCCAATTTACAGAGAAATGAGTAGAGCCTGGAAAAGCATCCCAAAAGAAGAATGCAACAGTTTGATGATGTCAATGGGTCGCAGGCCTGATGCTGTTATTGTAAGCAAGGGATATGCAACCAAATATGAACTGTTATTTACTTTAATTTACTTAAATACTCTCTGTTCCATTACTTTTGCTCACCTAAAAATTGGGTGGTCTGATAAAGGTGCTCAGTAGTTTATAAAAAAGAAGAAGAAATAAAATGAAATTCTGAACTCTTGTCTCATGTTCATCTTTTTATTTCAACCCCAACTGTAGTCAGTGTATTGCAAAAACAAAGGAATTTGACTTGCTGTTCCAATAAATGGTTGGCATTTACCAGAACTTTTTGTTTATCCAAAGTGATGTACATTTGATGCTTCTCAGTCTCCCATTCATACACCAACGCCGATTGGCTGCCATGCAAGGCACCAACCAGCTCGTCAGGAGCAATTGGGGTTAGGTGTCTTGCTCAGGGACACTTCGACACACCCCCAGGGCAGGATCGAACCAGCAACCCTCCGACTGCATTTAATGAACAAGGTTTTTAAACATAGGCTACTGAAATTATGCAGCAAAATGACTCTCTGTAAATGATCTCCAGCATAACCTTCCCCAGAGCTGACGAACGCACTGCTGCACCGTAGGGGAGTCTCTCCGCTATAAATAGAGACTCGTTGGTTCACGCATAATGGAATCTAACGATTACGCAAAATAATTGCGGTCAGCCCAAATAATCGCAATCAGGCAATTATGTAATAGTTGTGACAGGCCTAGGTACAGTGAGTGTGATATAGCACAGTGGGATACAGAAACAGTAAGATACAGAAACAGTGAGGTACAGCACAGTGGGATACAGAAACAGTGAGGTACAGCACAGTGGGATACAGAAACAGTGAGGTACAGAAACAGTAAGGTACAGAAACAGTGAGGTACAGCACAGTAAGATACAGAAACAGTAAGATACAGAAACAGTAAGGTACAGAAACAGTGAGGTACAGCACAGTGGGATACAGAAACAGTGAGGTACAGCACAGTGAGATACAGAAACAGTAAGATACAGAAACAGTGAGGTACAGCACAGTGGGATACAGAAACAGTGAGGTACAGCACAGTGAGATACAGAAACAGTAAGATACAGAAACAGTGAGGTACAGCACAGTGGGATACAGAAACAGTGAGGTACAGCACAGTGGGATACAGAAACAGTGAGGTACAGCACAGTGAGATACAGAAACAGTGAGGTACAGCACAGTGGGATACAGAAACAGTGAGGTACAGCACAGTGGGATACAGAAACAGTGAGGTACAGCACAGTGGGATACAGAAACAGTGAGGTACAGAAACAGTGAGGTACAGCACAGTGAGGTACAGAAACAGTGTGATACAGCACAGTAAGATACAGAAACAGTGAGGTACAGCACAGTGGGATACAGATACAGTGAGGTACAGCACAGTAAGATACAGAAACAGTGAGGTACAGCACAGTAAGATACAGAAACAGTGAGGTATAGAAACAGTGAGGTACAGCACAGTGGGATACAGAAACAGTGAGGTACAGCACAGTGGGATACAGAAACAGTGAGGTACAGCACAGTGGGATACAGAAACAGTGAGGTATAGAAACAGTGAGGTACAGCACAGTAAGATACAGAAACAGTGAGGTACAGCACAGTAAGATACAGAAACAGTAAGATACAGAAACAGTGAGGTATAGAAACAGTGAGGTACAGCACAGTGAGATACAGAAACAGTGAGAGGCAGAAACAGTGAGGTACAGAAACAGTGAGGTACAGCACAGTGGGATACAGAAACAGTGAGGTACAGCACAGTGGGATACAGAAACAGTGAGGTACAGCACAGTGGGATATAGAAACAGTGAGGTACAGCACAGTGGGATACAGAAACAGTGAGGTATAGCACAGTGGGATACAGAAACAGTGAGGTATAGAAACAGTGAGGTACAGCACAGTGAGATACAGAAACAGTGAGGTACAGCACAGTAAGATACAGAAACAGTGAGGTACAGAAACAGTGAGGTACAGCACAGTGAGATACAGAAACAGTGAGAGGCAGAACAGTGAGAGGCAGTTCAGTGAGGTACAGCACAGTGAGATACAGAAACAGTGAGATACAGAAACAGTGAGGTACAGAAACAGTGAGGTACAGCACAGTGAGATACAGAAACAGTGAGATACAGAAACAGTGAGGTACAGAAACAGTGAGGTACAGCACAGTGAGGTACAGAAACAGTGTGATACAGCACAGTGAGATACAGAAACAGTGAGGTACAGAAACAGTGTGATACAGCACAGTAAGATACAGAAACAGTGAGGTACAGAAACAGTGTGATACAGAAACAGTGAGGTACAGAAACAGTGGGATACAGAAACAGTGAGATACAGAAACAGTGAAGTACAGCACAGTAAGATACAGAAACAGTGAGGTACAGCACAGTGAGGTACAGCACAGTGAGATACAGAAACAGTGAGGTACAGCACAGTGGGATACAGAAACAGTGAGAGGCAGAAACAGTGAGAGGCAGAACAGTGAGAGGCAGTTCAGTGAGGTACAGCACAGTGATTTATAGCACACTCAGATCTATCTCTTCCTTTCAAGTGTGCTTCACAGATCTGTGCGCTCATATGTCACTCTTCTCATTTTTGTTTTATTTCTCCTGTTGTCCATGGCAACATTACTTCTTCAATAAACCATCCATTGTTCCCAGTCCTGTTCCTTGAGCTCTACCCGTAGGTTTTCATTTCAACCCTAATTTGGCACACTTAATTCTACTAAACGAGCAGGCGGGTTATACTTGCAATAGGCCTAACTATTGGCTCAAGTCAGAGGTTCAGCCACAATTGATCTTGTTAAATGATCTTTTTGTAAAAAAATATTTTCTTAACCTAGCTGCTAGTTGTATTTTTTATTCATTGTAATAATCAATATTATGTCTGTGTGGTAATGCGTCGTCATATCAATACCCTGCTGAAAAAACAGTTCAAACTAAGCTAGTTTTGAAATAGCTAGCTAACTTAGTGCTTCAGACCAGCTACATAATCAACCGTTTGACCAGCTCAACCTATGTACTGAAACAGCTGGTAGCTGATCAGCAAATTAGTTTCTAATTAATTTTCATGTTAATGACTGCGACATCAGCTCCAAGGTTTCTGGAACAGACTTTCTACTTTTTGGAACGGACCTCAGGTGTAGTGCTGTGTGTTTGGGCAGCGCTATATAAAGCCACATCCTAGTATGAAAAACAGCAGTCCCACCACAAAGGTTTGGGTGGGACAAATGTTCTCACTTGACAGAGACACATATTGGCAGTGCAGTCACAAATATGGACAACCATGACATTATTCAGTAGCCAAGCTCTCAAAGCCTCTGTTGTGCAAAACAATTTGGACATGCAGATTTGAGGACATTTTTAATTCTGGAAAACTGCGATTCCTTATAATATAAGACATGTTTTTTGATTAAAGGAAATGTTTGCCTTCAGCCTGTATCCAATACTGCCTCTAATAGACTTTAACAGAGAAAAAAAACAGATGCTTTTTAATTTGCTGACATTGTCACTCACAAGTATTGAAATGTAACATTACAACTGAAATATAGGCATTACTGACGTGGTCCCATTCCAGATCCCCCCATCTGGTTAGCTCTAATAATACAACCAGTCTTGTAGATGACGCACCATATCTATGATTATGATAAATTCAAATTACTATAAGTGTTAGCAAGCTAGGTTCGGACAGAGCTGAAGCTCTGACTTGACTTGGGTTTTTCTTCACAGCTCTCACAATGTTTCTGTCATCAACCGCTGTTGTTTTCCTTGGTCGACCATTTAGATGTCTGTTGATCAGTACACCAATGGTTTCGTTATTTTTCAGGGAATTCCAAGTTACAAATGACAAGTTATATAATTTGGCTGAAAGTTATATAATAGCTGAAGCTATCCCCAATGGTTTTTCCGGTGATTTCCCCTCATTCGTATGCTTTAAAATGGCTTGCTTTTCTCCCAAACACAGCTCTTTGGTCTTTATGTTGGTTTGTCTTTCTAACACAAATGCAGTATTCACAGGCAAAACCCAAGGCGAAAACCAAAAGTAGACATTCAGAACTATTTATTGCTTAACCAATCAATCTAACAAGACACAACTGGGCAACAAGAAACACATGTCAGTGACATGTTCCAATACTTTTGCTCACCTTAAAATTGGGTGGTCTGATACAAAGAGTGATAAGTTGTTTAACAAATCTAGATAAAAATACCAGGAAATAAACGCTGAAATTCTCATGTACATCTTTTGACCCCGCACTGTCTTCACTGTATAGCAAACAAACAAGCAAGCAAAACAAACAAATTGACCTTGTGTTCCAATACTTTTGGAGGGGAATGTAGATATTTTGTGCTTAAGTTTAAAAACATTGGATTCCAAGTCAAAATATTGTATTGTATCTACCAATCCTACATACATAATACTTAATTCCTGCACAAATTTTTGAAACCTGTTTTGTCCCTGCTGATAAAACTGTCTCAACGCATGCTCATAATGGATCAACTTTCCTGTGGAACTCAATTGTTCCTGTGGAACTCATGTTTTTTCCACACTTTGTTACAATACTTTTTTTCCTCATGTTGAATGGGATTTTGATATTTACCACCCTGAAAAGAAATAAGGGAATTGTAACAACTAATAATGTAATAACTGACTAATATGTAAGATTTTACTCAATTGACCAGTAATATAATGAAATTGATGATGAATGGGGAGACACAATGCTAACGAAGACGAGGCTAATCTAATGTTCTAAACAAACATGAGACCATTATGTTCAGCAACGTTATCGTGTGTTGGTAGTAGCTAGATGGCATTACATAGCCCACGGACAGGCTAGCAACAGTCTCACTGACTGTCCAACAAGGCAAGTATTCACTTTGTGAAAAAATGGCTTCACTAGTCTAGCCAGCTAGTTTTAGTGACAAAGAAAAATGGCAATAGAAAAAGCCTACATTTAGGCTTTTAAAAGTAGTTGGAATATACCTTGCGAGCTAGCTTACTGGCTAATATGGGATATTTGTCATTACATTACTTCCCAATTAAATTTCCTTCACATTTAGGGTGTATATTTTGGAGTACAGATTTAATTTGCCCATTGTATTAATTCAACTGCATATTATTACCATTAAAGTGCAGGATGCAATGTCACAAAATAGGTATTTTCCGTCAATTACATTACATTTAATGGCTCACTGAACTTTTCACTCACATGTGTGCCCGCAGTTTTTTTTGCAGAATTGAGAGGAAAATAAGGCAAAATTAATCAAATCTAAGAGAGTTTTAATTGATAATTCTAGAATCTTGTAAAGGTGAGAGGCTGACTGCAACCGCTAATTAACGTCCGTCACATGTTTTTGTAAAATAGGCATTTGAAATAGGCTTGTATTAAAAATGTATATGCAAAGTTAACTTTCACTGAGGTGATCTGTGATCTATAATTGTGTCCTTTTTTCTAATCGTCAGTATATTTTTGAACTTTACAGAATTTTAACGTGACAATTAAGGAAGCTTCATAAAACAAGAAGACATTTAATAATGTCTGTTTACTACAAAGGCTCATCCCACTGTTTGAGTCATTTTAGGTAAAATACGATGGCACTTTTAGAGATTTGATATAAAAACAGTAATTTACCATTTGCTGTCTGTCTTGTTCCACAAACAAATTAATTTCATAGTAATGTCAGGCTGAGCATACAAAAAAAAAGTTACTTATTTCTTCATGAAACAACATTAACACATTTTTTTTTTTTTTTTCTTATTTCTCTGCCTCATAATGCCTTCCTTAACTGTCATTGGTACAACTCTGGGCCTCTTCATGACAAATAACAGACTTTGATTGACTCAAAGTCAATCAAATGATGAGAATCAAGACTAGATACTGAAAGCTTTTTTATACCTGTAGTATGGAAGCAATGTACCCCTGACTGAAACAGCGGAGAAGCCAATTGTCCAATTATTTTGGTCCCCTAAAATAGAGGGATGCTGATATGGCTATAAATACCCTCAAATTAAAGATGACAGCCTCCACTAACTACATATACATTGTTTAATTGAAAATCCTATGTGCTGGAGTACAGAGCCAAGAGAACATAAATTATACAATTATCCAAATACTTATGGACTGCACTGTAGTACCCCATTTCAAGACCATCATTTTGGGACATATTCAGGTTATGTAAAATAAAGTAGTCATGTTTACTACTTTGTTACATATCTTCTCTGGTGATGCCTTTCCAGACTCCATCTTCAGCTTCTGCCTTTTTCAGGGGTTAGTTGCCTTAAGTTCTGTTCAGCATATGAAATGCATGTACAATTGGATTCAGATCAGGTAAATTACTTGGTCAGTAAGAATTTGCCAGGTTTGGCTTTGAAAAACTGCTTTGTTGCTTTAGCAGTCTGTTCAGAATCATTGGCATGCTACAAGATGAAGCATTGTCCAGTGAGTGAGGAGACATTTAGTTGAATTTTAGCAGATAAAAGGCTTCAGAATTAATTCTGCTGCTGCTATCAGCAATTACATCAATGAAGACAGTCACTCTGATAAGCCAACCATGGTCTCATCTGTCCAACAGAATGTTTTGCCTCGTGTTTCTAATTTATAGTGTTTCTAATCTGTCAGACAGGTGTTTGGGGACTCCATTATGATGAGAATTTACCAGTCGTCAACTGTAGAGGTCTTCCTTCACCTACCAGTTCCTTTCTGATTACTTCTTAACAATTTCCCAGACGGTTGATTGTGTGATGCTATTATCTTGAAACTATTCAAAACAATTCCAGATGGTTTTCTAAATGTCAAAACAATTGGTTTATTTGAGAATTTGATTTGGAAATACAGTCAGTGAGCACTTTGAAACAGGTGTGTGGGGTTTGGACCCAAAATGCATGACTCAGACAAACAGAGACATGATAAAGTCCCATCAGGACTTTATTAGGGGAATGTCCAATGAGTTGAAAACAAGCAAAGTTCATACACAGGTAATCCAGCCAAAACCAAAGTACAGTATCGAGGGAGAAAGTAATCGGTACACCGTGCAATAAGTCCAGTAATCAGGAAAGCTGTCAGCGGGGCAGTAGTGCAGATGGACGGTAGACAGGCACGGAGTTGAAGGTGGTGCAAGAGTCAAGACCGAAGTCCGCTCTGCAGGGCAAAAACACAAACACAGCAGGCAAGAGTTTGTGGTACAGGCAGGCAGTGGTCAACAAAACAGAAGTCAATAAAGATGGTTGATATACAGGCTTGGATTGTAACAGGTAGACAATGGCTCAACAGTGCACTGATGAACAAGAGGCAACAGTTTTGCAAAGACATGATATGGAAACTAAGCTTATATGCAGGTGTAGACAGGTGCAGACAATTAGCTTGAGAGCAGCATGTGAATGGAAATCAGGTGTGGAGGATTGACAAGTTAACAAGATAATTAGTAATCGTTCGTAATAAACCTATCCTGACCTAGTGTTAGTAAATTAGTCAATGACATGCACAAGAAACATGTAAACATGAACACATGGTTAGAATGTTAGTATTGCCCAATCCTGCTCTAACGTTAGTAGATTAGTAAGTAGGCACGGGAAAATGAAACAATTAGGGAAGCGTGAGGGAGAGAGAGAAAGCATGAACGCAAGGTTTGCGGAAAGACACAATAAAGTGTATGCTAATCAATGAACGGAACAACATAAGATGAAACAAACATAAATCGTGACATAACAAGTTTGCGAACAGTGACATGAATAAACTATATAACATGGCATGACAAGACTAGAAAATACATCGTAACAAGAATTAAACATGAAACGTAACATGACATGACAATGAAACGTAACAAGAAATAAAACATTAAAACGTAACGAGACTAGACTAACATAATACATGACATGACAATAAAATTGAATGAAATTGTACTTCCCTATAGGGTCTTTCAGCGCACTTATCCCTGGTTATGGGTATGCACTATGCACTTTGTTGCACGTAAGAGCTTGACGTGTTGTGTGATCAGAGATGCTCTTCTGCATACCACTGTTGTAATGTGTGGTTATTTACCTTGCTATCTGTCGCCTTCCTGTCAGCTTTGACCAGTCTGGCCCTTCTCCACTGACCTCGCTCATAAACAAGGCATTTTTGCCCAGGAGATCAGCAGTTTCTGAGATATTCAAGCCACCCTGTCATTCCACGGTCAAAGTCACTTAGATCACATTTCTTCCCCATCCTGACATTTGGTCTGAAAAACCGCTGAACCTCTTGACCATGTCTGCATGGTTTTATTCATTTAGTTGCTGCCACATGATTGGCTGAATGAATATTAGCATTTACAAGCTGGTGTTAACCCCTCTAAATGTCACATCCATAAGGCTGGAATTGCCCAGATACAAAATAAATTGTATATATTACATCCAATATTATACAATTTATTCCCACAGTGAGAATGAAAATGATTTGTGGGTGACACTATCATTGAGTGACTGGGAATGCACAGCAGTTAGCCCATCTGCTTCTATACTTTTATGCAGAACAACATACAGTAGGCCTATATGAATGTGATCATAGCATTATATAATATAAGTCATAGTGCTAATTTAAGAATAACATCATAACATACAGGCATAATACATTTATAAAACATAATTTCTGATGGCCAATTGGCAGGGTAGTCTCACTGTTTAAAGGAATTAAAGTAACTGAAATTTCGAATCGAGAAATTGAGTGGTCATCCAATCAGAGACCCTCCAGTCATGGCATTCCCCAGCTCTGCTGTAAACATTTATATTCTATTCTTAAAGAAATAGCACATAACTAGTGATTGCTATTTCACTTCATTTATTTTTCTTACACAGCCAAAACAAATATCCATGTGTACTTCCACACTGAAGTTTCATCATGCTCATTTGCATCTGTTTTCAAAGCTTTGTCTAAGCTTGATTTGTCTAAACTTTGACTTCGTTGACAGGTACACTCTCAGAAATTCTGTTGCAATTCTTTCAATAAGCTTGCAAATTATAGACCCAATAGTTCAGGAGAGAACCCATCAGTGTTTTAATGAAATTGTGTGCTGGATAATTTGCTCATTTCAAAGCACCCACTGAAGCATTTGAATGAATATTCATTCATCACTCATGAATATGCAGATCATGACATGATTTATCATACGTCCTTTTCTGAACTCTGACAAAAGTGTTTTAAAGGCTCCTTTAACTCAACCTTCCACATCCCTTAAATTAGTGGCAAGCTGCCACCAAGACACCATAGTTCAATGGTTAGCTTAGTTTCATTGAAAACTTCTTAGTTAATATGCACCTAATGATAAATACACAACTCTATAAGGCATTCATTTTGTTAGACATTCAAATGTTATGTCTCTCCTTGAACTGCAAGAAAAATGTACATTAAATATGTTGTTTTATAAAGTTTGTAGAGAAGCCATACATAGAAACATTTGAGAGAGTATATAAACCTTAAATTTAGTGAATTAACACATATTCAGTAACATTCTATGAATTGCAGCTGTAAAACTTTCATCAGTATGTCATAGCATCTTCATATGTGACCCAATGAGACTAAATCCTCAATCTGCCAATATCTTCTTTACAGCAGAGCACAAAAACCGCAGGGTGTCGGTACATGGTGAAAAATGAGGTGGATTCAAATTCCTGAAGGCTTATCTATCATCCCCCTTATAGTTGAAACTGAAAGTGATTCGTAAAAAAGAATAATAATAATAGCGAGGCAAGTGGTTCCTCCAAGAACTGAGAGGAGAGGAAAACTTAATCACCTCACCATTATATTGTATGAAACCAAGCCCTTGCATTTAATATGGGGCTGTCTTTTGATAGGTATGCAGTTGAAAATCTCCCTGTCAAATTCTCAGTGATGTCAACTTGGCATACAAATTTTTTTTGATACAACAGTAATAGAAGTAATCCTTGATTGATGACTGAAGCCGGCATTATTTTATTTGAAGGTGCATGTTAGTGTATTCTTCTTCGGGTGTAATCGAGGTCAGTGGGAAGAACTAAGGAACTGTGGGAAGGTTTGCTTTGACCACACAACACACCTGTTTCACAACATGGTGACCAAGACTGGAAGGAGTGCAGTCGTTCTTCCGTAAGTGGATACTTCCAGTATCTCAACACCAAAAACCAGGGACCGTGTGCTTATACTGTAGTTCTCACTCCTAAGTCATGTTTCCCCTTCAGTGTTGATGAGTTTCAGGGTAATGTGAGGCAGTGGAAGTGCAACAAGTTAGTTTCAAGTTTATTTTCAATTGTTATGGTAGGCAGGTAGAGGAAATTCAACCATGTAGCCCAAGTAGCTAGCTAACATGACTAACTAGGCGAGCTAGCAGACAAAACAATCTTGGCATTCCATAGTGGATCTAATTCTGTTTATACAACAAAGCATTAAGATATGCTTTGGGTGATGCAGAAAGCCACAGAAAATAAATGGTTAACTAATTTTACCAAGCTAACAGCGTTAAATGTCAGAATTGAATGCTTTTAGCTTGCTAAACTAGTGTATTCACCAGGAGATGGGCTGGAGTTTCATCCACTTCAGCTCCAGAAATGAATCTCCCCTTGTTTTAGTTTTCCTCCAGTTCCACTCAAATCTCAATAGACCTGAATTTTAAGATGCGACCAGACTCTTTGTTTACAAGTCACTTAAGTTAGCTCTATACCTTTCAAACTGTCCAAAGCAAGGTAGCAATTTATCCCTTCCTAGCCCACTGGCTTTAATATGTCATTTTTGGATGAGAAATGTTACACAAGCACCCATAATGTCAGTAACCTAGCAAAAATGCTGAAATCTGATAAAAATGTGTTAGCATTAATGCGGTAGCATTATAGCATGTTCACTAGTGAATCCTGTTACGGTTTTAAGCTTTTTCATAATATGGAGTCAAAAGTAACATTATGTTTATATGATACTTGCACATAAACATATGCATATTTATATGTATAGATAAATGGTGGTCTTATATTGTATTTTTTTATACAGTTTCAGCAGGGTACACTAGTTTAAGGAATGCAGCTAAACCCATCAGCTGTGGTGGACTTTTAGCATTTTCGCTTGCTAGTTTATCATATTATGGTTACAATTTTGTTTCATATGAATAATACTAAAACTATTTGGAGCCAAAAGTAACATTAGCTTTACTTGTGTGATACTTCTGCATGCATATTTAGCTATATCAATTGCCTAGTTCTATCACCATTGCTGTAGCTAGCTTTTGTAGCATATCGCTAGTTAATGAAATCTGTTGTGGTTTCAAAGCTTTTATTTTATGATGTGTAATTATTTGGTCATTAAGTGTAAAGGGGAGTGTGGTCGGAGGACCAAACGCGACCCAGTTCAGTTCTAAAAGTTACCCACTGATATTTTCTTGCGGCATCCCTAGAGACAAGGGATACACCCCAGACGAGGAAGGGATTAACAAGAAAGGGATTAAATAACTCCCCGGTAATTAGCCAACCAATAAAACGACCTATCAAAAATATTGAGAATCAAGCGAGGAAACAAGAAACAGGAGGGAAACTCAACCTCACGTCCTGCAGATTATGGTGGTCGTAAGGCGAGGCGAGTAGGCCTACCCAGGCTCCCACCTAAGACCGGACCGGTAATGGGATAACAAAAGACATCCAAGACATCCCGTCATTGATTCCACAGCAGGAATACTGGCCCTAACACTAGAATACACAAAACAACCTTTACAATCCAATTCCCTGACAAAGCAGGATTACATTAAAAAGAGACGGGAACCCATGAGGCTAGAATACACAAAACAACATTACGTTAACCAACAACCGGACGCTTATACCAAGGCTAGAAAACAACATTACGCCTTGAATGCCCCTGACAGAACAGGGTTATTCATACACTAGCAGGAAGTGCACACGAACAGCCACGTGGGTATCAAACACTGAAACCCCTGGCCACCGAGACAAGATCTCCAACCAAGCGGGATTACCTTCAAGCACAATGTATTTAGACTTAGTGAAAAGCTACCCTAACAGCAAACATACATTACTATTGTCACAGCAACAAAAAAACGCTTCAGGGCTCTACCACCACTAGTGCGGAAGACTTAAGGGGAAGGGAGATAGATATGCGAACAGCCACGAAGATCTCCCGTATAAAACTCCAGGCTATCAGAGATATGCAATGTTGCAAATAAAACATACCTGTACCTGCAAGAAGGAAACAAAACACATGAGCATCCCCACCGAGTGAACCATGCAGAAGTAAACTAACTACACAACCCACCACAGAGACCTCCTCCTTAGATCCCCGGGCACCGAAGGTGACGAGAACGAAAACACTGCTTTTTGAATACTGACAAAAAGAAACACCTCACTATAAAGAAACAAAGTAAAGCGGCTGTCAGCCTTGGAAACAGCAAGCCAAGGAAAAACTATTCACTTGGAAAGCCACAGGAAGTCTGAGCCAATTACAAGCGGGCCTCAGCACTGGCACCATCCACCTTAAACGTAAGACTACCGCTCCTTAATTAACAAAGGTGTCGTGAGCCACGGACCCCTTGCCGAACTCAGACCTCACGTTCCCACGAGCAGTACCCTACGAGGAGGTGTCTCGGGGACAAACTCAAGTACTCCGAACGTTCTGGAGCCCTGGTAAGTTCTACTGAACTTCCAGCCCAGTCTCGAAGTGAAGGGTGTGATGCAAATCTGGTATACGATGTCCTGTATTCAATGTATTCCTCAAAAATAATCTTTATCACATATGATTATAGTAAGATATACTTTATTATAATCAATCAAAAGAATAGAGTTATACAGATTACAGGATATATATCATCTTTCAGTTTGCTGATCATATGCAAGTTACATATACCCCTTTAGCTCTTTCTAATTCACCATGATGTTAAAATTCAAGGTACACCCCTCAAATACCCATCATCCTTTTTGGCCTTTACCTTATCTTATGGCTCCCCCTTCACGGAGATAAAAGCTACTGAACTTCCATTAATACAATGGGTACGAACACCCCTAAAGTCTACTACTTATTTATATCGTATATAGTATCTTACTAAAAAATAAAAGACATAAAAATGAAAGGAAACTTATAACGTTGAGCTTCTATGTACTACTTTTCCTACTTTTACAAGTAATATAGATTATAATTACCACCCATGCCCTAAATATAGCCATCTCGTTTTCTGTGGGATTTGATCCCTCCTCCTTGCTGTTGATGAGCTCTTTGAACAGCTGCATTGGTTTGGGGCAGGATCAGGACCCAGACTTTCGAAAGACGTGACTTTGCACTTCGTACTTCTCCTGCCTGTTGTATGGGATGTGCACTGGTATGTCTTCGAACACGTCGGGGGTTTTGCAGTGCAGCCGCAGCATATGCCTCTCCTCACTGACACTGAGGTTAGGGGGGGGAGGCTTCATTACATTACATTACATTATTGGCATTTGGCAGACGCTCTTATCCAGAGCGACGTACAACAAAGTGCATACCCATAACCAGGGATAAGTTCGCTGAAAGACCCTAGAGGTAAGTACAATTTCAACTGCTACCTGTACAACAAAGATAAGGACAAGGGCCATTTTTTTTTTTTTTAATTTTTTTTTTTTGAACAAACAAACAAACAAACAGAGCAAAAGTTACCAAAGTTAACTATCCAAACACTGCTTACCTAGCCAACTAAAAATACCGATACACAAAGCAAGTCACAGAGACAACAATTAAGGTTCACAGGGAGGTAGGGAGGGATGGGGAGAGGTGCTGCTTGAAGAGGTGTGTCTTCAGCTTGCGCTTGAAGGTGGGGAGAGATTCTATAGTTCTGACCTCAACGGGGAGTTCGTTCCACCACCGTGGAGCCAGAACAGACAGTAGTCGTGAGCGTGAGGTGGAGGTTCTGAGAGGGGGAGGTGCCAAGCGGCCTGTGGAGGCTGAACGAAGAGGTCTGGCAGGGGTGTAGGGTCTGATGATTTTTTGCAGATAAGCTGGGGAAGACCCTTTAACTGCTTGGAAGGCTAGCACCAATGTTTTGAATTTGATGCGAGCCATGACAGGCAGCCAGTGGAGGGAAGTAAGCAGGGGGGTGACGTGTGAGTATTTGGGAAGGTTGAAGACCAGACGAGCTGCTGCATTCTGGATGAGTTGGAGGGGTCTGATGGCGGACGCTGGGAGGCCAGCCAAGAGGGAATTGCAGTAGTCCAGGCGGGACAGAACCATCGCTTGGACCAGGAGCTGGGTCGAGTAGGGGGTGAGAAAGGGGCGGATTCTCCGTATGTTGTATAGGAAGAACCTGCAAGACCGGGTCACCGCCGCAATGTTCTCGGAAAGGGACAGTCTGCTGTCCATCACCACGCCGAGGTTCCTTGCACTGGGTGACGGCGTGAGTGTGGTATCCCCGAGGGAAATGGAGAGATCCAGATGGGGAGAGGTATTAGCAGGGATGAATATCATTTCAGTTTTACCTGGGTTGAGCTTTAGATGGTGGTTGTCCATCCAGCTCTGGATGTCCCTCAGGCAAGCAGAGATACGGGCTGAAACCTGCGTATCAGACGGCGGGAACGAGACGAAGAGTTGGGTGTCGTCCGCATAGCAGTGGTAGGATAGCCCATGTGCAGTGATCACAGGGCCAAGGGAGCGAGTGTAGAGAGAAAAAAGAAGCGGGCCAAGGACTGAGCCCTGGGGAACTCCTGTGGCGAGGGGCCGAGGTGTCGATACCGAACCAGCCCAGGCAACCTAGAAGGAGCGACCAGAGAGGTAGGACTCAATCCAGTCCAGGGCTGTGCCACAGATGCCCGTTGCTGACAGGGCAGACAGGAGGATGGAGTGATCCACAGTGTCGAAGGCAGCAGAGAGATCTAGAAGAATGAGGACAGAGGAGAGGGAGGCTGCTCGTGCGGCATGAAGTGACTCACTGACGGAGAGGAGCGCAGTCTCTGTCGAGTGGCCCGATCTGAAGCTTCAGGTTCTTGCGTGGGTCCAGCAGGAAGGTGTTCTGTAGCGTGGAGGAACCCCGCATCCCATCTGTTGGCCTCCAAGTGCAGTTCATGGCTCCAAGCATGTCGTAAAAGCCCTTTAACTCTTTCACCAGCTTTTCTGTATGATGAGGGATGCGCATGAACACCTTTTCAACATCAGTCCTGCTGCCACAACTCTTGGGCTGAGTCCGCACCGCGTACGTCACTCCTCTCTCCATATCCATATCCTGGAGTGGCGCGCAGAGGGAGCGCGCCACTCCAGCTTGACTACAGCTGTCCTGCGTTGCTCTCTCTTCAACAGCCCATAGATATCTTCTGAAGCAAAATTCTAAGATGCTATCCTAAGGTCTAAAAGCTTATTCCTTATATATTCTTAGCTCGTATAAAAGTGTACCTTTTTTTGATAAGAAATGTCCCCAGTATACCGAGTGGAAAGACATTTATCTCTTATGCAACTTTTTTAATGAACATATTCATCACTGTTATTTGTCTCCCTGTCATAATCTCTCCTTGGACTCTCTCCAAACTTTGACATCATACAAGCCAGCAGTTAGTGCCCTCCACCATCTCAACACACTCTTCAGGTGCCCCTTTTTGTGGCGCCTTAAGGGATCTACAAAAGAAATCCAGCTAATAGCTGAATGTAATTCATCATTTAACTCCTCCACTGTTAGTCCTTTGAATCTATCCGATAAATTATTTGTGCTATAATCAGGAAGGCCCTTGAAGCCTCTTAATCTTCTTTCGGTATTGACATCCCTTCCGTTTTCCTTATCTCTCCTACATTTTTCCATCTCCTCATACTCTTTGATCTCCCAATTATCTTCATTGTTTTCCTCATCCTGTTGCTTTAACCAGGCCTTGTGCTCCTCCCCTGTAGGAGCAAGCCCACACGTGTCAACTAAGTATGTTATCACATCTACCGTTTCCTTGAACGCCAAACTCCCTGGGTCACCAATTACCCGTTCAGCATGTTGAGCATCTTCCACGGTCATGCTAGAACACATTCTACGCATGGCCTCAGTCAGACCTTTAGCCTTGCTCTCTAAAACCCTACATCTAAGTCCTCTGACTTCAGACTCCTCAGTGTCCATATACGGTTGTGCATTTATCTTGTACCATATACTTCTCCTCTTACGGGAGCTT
Organism: Conger conger; assembly: GCF_963514075.1. Lineage (NCBI taxonomy): Eukaryota > Metazoa > Chordata > Actinopteri > Anguilliformes > Congridae > Conger > Conger conger. Next base: position 40,257,429 of record NC_083774.1, on the reverse strand, counting down.
TTACTCCTACCCCATTGGCGTGTGCGAGGGGTTAACAATGCATTCCTGCCTAACCCATCCCCCGTCAATCTCTCATCAGGGGGGCCTAGGGCCGGGTCCTCGACAAAGGTACAAGGTGAAAAGTAAACTAGGTGGACAAACAGTATCTGAGAGCAAGCATGCAGCACAGGGTGACAAACTCCCACCCTAACACTTGGTCCTTATCTTTGTTGTACGGGTAGCAATTTAAATTATACTTCCCTCTAGGGTCTTTCAGCGCACTTATCCCTGGTTATAGGTATGCACTTTGTTGTACGTCGCTCTGGATAAGAGCGTCTGCCAAATGCCAATAATGTAATGTAACAAGCAAGCCCTGGTTAACCAGGCCGCGGGACTTAAATATAAAATCACATAGCTAACCTTGATCGGCAATCAGACCACACGCGGCAGACAATTGGAATCAGTAGTTAGCACGAGGTTATCGATTACCTGAACTTATCATCAAAAATACGACAAGTGCACCCTCTCGCTGCGCAAAAAAGGTAGTGCCTGGAAATGACTTAGAAAGAATGTTCTAGCTCAAGAAAACGCAATCAATTGTTTATACATAATTTTGTACGACTAGCTGCAGCAAACAAACGTTACTTGATATAACCATTGCACAGGACAGTGCTGCCTTTTTTCACTACAAATCCATCTCTCTTAAATTACAAATATGGTTGTTTCATCTTAGATATTTAGGGGCGGCCTGTAGCATAGTGGTTAAGGTAAATGACTGGAGGTTCTAATCCCGGTGTAACCACAATAAGATCCGCACAGCCATTGGGCCCTTGAGCAAGGCCCTTAACCCTGCATTGCTTGAGGGGAGGATTGCCTCCTGCTTAGTCTAATCAACTGTACGTCGCTCTGGATAAGAGCGTCTGCCAAATGCCGGTAATGTAATGTAAAAAACAAAGCAAGCGTTATTTGCTTCTGAATGCTCATCCATTTTCTGCAATGAACTAACTCAGAACCATACACTGCTCAGAACCAAGCTATAGGAAGGCCTCCCAGTTTGCCTACCTGGAAATATGAGATAGGTCTACTGTATGGGGAGGTGAAGTGGAAGTCCCGCTGAATGGCCCTTCTGGTATACTGCTAAGTGCTATGCTAGCGGATTTCATCATAGACGGCAACAGCAGTATATAACAAAATCAAGCATTAAATTATTCTACAAACAAGTACAAGGCTCCAGGTCATCTGCAAATTATCCCTATGCAACTTTTCATTGCTTTTTAAAAAAATGTTGTAGTTACGAGTGTACGGTCAGATTTGTGTACCAAATACAACAACGAAGATGACATCATCCATCCTGGGACGGGCAGTTTTGCCGGAGGCATTCGCACCCACAGGGTGTGCTCCACATCGGCTGCAGGTCTCCTTCGATAGGCCCCTGATTACACAAATGTATCCTATTTGTATTCAAGTTTATGAGCTAGAATCATGCCAGTTAAGTCACATTTTTTTAATCGCACAAGTTAGGACAATAAATGAATGAATAAATGGCATTAGGATGGTCCAATTGTGGAAATTTTGTCACTTTGAAAGGGAAAGCATTATGGGAGCATTGTTACCTCGTATTAGCATTATTATCTTGTCGATCTAAAAACACAAACTTTTTATGAACTGAAATCCAATCATATTCAGTATATAGCTATATACTTCATGAAAAACATACTTTCGCTGCTTTATTCAATAGGGGACAGGATACCGGAAGTATCGTTCCCGATACATCCGCTTTACCTCCCTATTCCGTGGCTGTGACTAACGAGCCAAAGATGCAATGAGGTTAGTTAGCTAGCTTTGTTGATTCTGACTGTGACCAAGAAATAAAGGAAATTCTCTATTTCACATGCGGCTGTGGTCGGTGGTGAAAATGAAACTCAATGCTCGGCCAGGAATCATGTACAAAGAAACAGCCTTACAGACGCATGGACAACGCTGAATGATAGGGACGTAACCCCATAATTAAACACCTTGAAAACACCAATACATATACAGACCAACTTATTATTCATTTCATTTGCCAACTGGCTCAAAAATGTCTATAAACTGCAGGACAAGGCAAGCCCATCTGCATCATTAAAAATCTAAGAATATATCACAGATTTGGGATGCAGCGTTTAGGCTATGAATCGCTCACGTGTTTTACTGGCCGGAATAAGGCTGAGCTGTCACACGTTTTCAGTAACTTTATTCTATGCAATAACGTTAACACGTTACTTTAACCTTACTTGATAATATCAACGACCTACCTAGCTTTTACCTATACTTTAGGTAACTATCTTTACTACCTATCTATCTCTACTAGCTGCAGCTAACATTGCATAATATTATATTCAATGTGGCTCGCATCTGATTGCCACTAATAAAATTAAAAGTTTAATCTCGTTGGATTGTTAAAATCATAAAGGGTTGGATGCAATAATACTGTGTCCTGACAATGTAAGCATATACACTCACTGAGCACTTTATTAGGAATATTTTTACTTTATTACACCTACTTATTCATACGATTATCCAATCAGCCAATTGTGTGTAGATACGGGTCAGGAGCTTCAGTTAATGTTCATATCAACCATCAGAATTGGGGAAAAAAATTGATCTAAGCGGCTTTGACCATGGAATGATTGTTGGTGGCAGAGAGGGTGGTTTGAGTATCTCAGAAACTGCTGAGCTGCTGGGATTTTTACGCAAACTAGTCTATAGAGTTTGCAAAGAATGGTGCAAAAAACAAAACAAAAAAATCTAGGGAGCAGCAGTTCCACAGACAGAAACGCTTTGTTAATGAGAGACATCAGGGGAGAATGGCCAAACTAGTCGAAGCTGACAGGATGGTGATAGTAACTCAAATAACCACACATTACAACCATGGTATGCAGAAGAGCATCTCTGAACACACAACGCATCATAACTCTTAAGTGGATAGGCTACAGCTGTAGAAGTCTAAAAAATAAATCTAATAAATACCTAATAAAGTTAGCAAAAGTTGATTCCATAAGAGGGTTTACCTTATACACACCAAACGCATGGTAGATGTTATGCCCCTATATGTAATAAGTCCACAGTGCCACAGTCTGCTTACGAAGCATGGTGAGAATTCAGACTTGTCAGATACGGTGAACTGTTGTGAATGCACTATAAAGCAGCTTCTTGTCATACAGTAGTCCTCAGGTCACCCACTACCCACACCAAACCTTGCCGATATAACCTCCCTGTAAGGCACACTGCAGGTCAGCCAAGATGTCCCATATTTCTGCCAACAATTAACTCCCAGGATGCCCTTTTTTACATATATGGCACTTTTTAAAATTACACACCAAACTTGGCCTATTTAATGTGCATTGAAAAATGTAATTATTATGATTAATAAGCAGCATTAGGTACTTCTAAATGAATAATGATACCATCTGACCTGGTGAAAAATACTGGATCCGTGCGACATAGTGAGAACCGCATGCTGGCAGTCAGCTGTAAACTTGTGCTGCATTCTGCACTTCTGCATGCATGGTTGTGTTATGCACAGGCATGGTTGTGTTATGCACAGGTTTACTATGAGCCCTATACAGCAGTAGTGGATATGTGGTTGCAGGTAATTGTTTAAAGACAGGCGGATGGAAGAACTTACAGTATATGCTTCCTAAAATGCAGTCTTGAGTTTCAAGATTTCCTGTTTTAATTTATCATTTAGCATATTAGCATTTAGCACATGCGCTTATCCAGTCTGACTTACTAAAGTAGGTAATACTTTACAATAAGCTACATGAACAGTTGGTACCATGATTTAATGATGTACAAATACATTAATTATGCCTGAAATTTCATTGGTTAGTAGTTAACAATTACATTAACAAATGTAGAAGGTACATATGCATTAGTTAATTAGTAATACAGGATAAATCATGACAAATACATCAACTGTTTTTATTCCAATACGTTCTGTGTAAAAATGGTTCCAATTGGAACTTTGTGATTCTAGTTAAAGGGTTCCTTGTCTGGGACACAGTCAAAGTCTTTCACACTTCACATCCGTGACGGAGGGTTCCATAAAGAACTACAAAGGGTTCCCCAATGGTTCCCATTTTATTGATCTGTCTAGGAAAATGCCTCAGGCATCAAACTTAAATGAGTTGGTTAGTGGTTTTAATGACGCCTGTGCTGCAGCTCATGATTCCACAGCTCCTGTTATATTTCGGTCAGCTCGGCCTTGGTCAAATGATAATATCTGTAATTTGAAAAAGGAATGTGGGAAAGCGGAGCTTAGGTGGAAGAAGTCTAAACTTCCCAATCATCTCCATAGAAAAAACTCTTGACCTTTCTAACATTAAAGTCAAGGAGGCTAGTGTGCTGTACAATTGATGCTTCTCATTCGCCCATTCATACACCAACGGTTATTGGCTGCCATGCAAGGCACCAACCAGCTTATCAGGAGCATTTAGGGGTGAGGTGTCTCACTCAGGGACACTTTGTAAACACCCAGCACGGAATTGAACCGGCAACCCTCCGACTGCCAGATGACTGCACTTGCCGCCTGTGCCAAGGTGGCTTATGTAACTCCGTATGTGTTAAACCAGTATTGCTAGATGCATGATATTTTAAACCCAACCTACAAAACATTCAGAACATCTCTGAATATCAAAGACCTTCCTCCTGATCACCATTTAAAAGCTGCCATCATTGACCCCGCCCATACCCTTAATTTTAGAATCATCAGACCTCCTAACGACCAGCCAGACCAGTCCACTGCTGTCTTCACATATGTTATTAGACTGATATGCTTATTGGAAATGATTGGAATGACTGATGATGTGATTTAATAAACTTTAGGCATTTCTGTTATTGCTGCATAATAGGTGGGGTGTAGTTATCAAAATAAGCCAAATTATGCCAGCCATTGCCTTTAAACAGTACAGTATAGCACGCACATGATACATGCAAGCAGCAAAGTCAATCTTTTATTCTAAAATAAGCTCTGATAGAGTGATTTTGACTCTAGGTGGATTCATAAAACTTCACTTGGAGTCAATGTAAAACTGTGAAAATAAGTATTTTGGGATGTCAGAGTTATTTTGGCTCAGTTTAAATCACAGAATCTAATCTGTGTTCGAGAGAGCGAATGTGTGGAATCCTATTCGAGTTGCTCAGTATTAGGATGTGTTCTTGCCAGTTTGAAATTAGAAACAGGCCTAATTGAACACCATGTGTGCCTAAAATGAGTATGGATGCAGGGTAATCACTGAAATTGTGATTCTCCTCTCCAAACCAAAACTCCCCCAGATCTCCGGTTCAGGCCTCTGCATGGTGCTGAGAATGAGAGCGTTTGATAGTTTTAATGAAGCACACTTAGCTAATCAGGCAGAGAGCGCGGGGGCGGGGGCGGGGGCCAGGCTCTGGTGCATCGGGGGCTAGACGGATGAGCAGACTTAAAGCTTGCTAATTCACCGCGAGCAAACACAGCTGGGGAAAGAGTCGCCCCCCTGCCAACTGATCTATCTATCAGTTGGCGGGGGGTATCTAAGGTAGCTTAAAATTGCCGCTGTCAGCTGGCAAGATAATATAATGCAGTTAATATAGCTGGCTAGCTTGGCTAAGTATAAAACTAAGATGAAGTGATGAACAGTGATTATATAGCTTGTTTGAACAGGATACGCTGTTGTCCATTGTTGTCCATTTCTTATAACCATGACTTACTTGTTTACATTCTAGACATAATGTGATTGCACAATGGAAGCACATCATCCTGTACTGTGACTTCAAGCAAGACACTTGTATAATTTACAATACCAACTTAATCTAGTTTATTTTCATAATTTAGGTATAAATAAAGTTACAAATACAAAACAAAGTAGGTGAAAATAAAAATTTATTCGGTAAACCTATACATTTCCTGAATTATAAACCCCTTGACAACAAGTGTGCAACATTTATATATTCTCCAGTAACTGTAGATGCATAAGAGTCTGTTTGACCAGCGAATTACGAGGCTGCAGGGACGCCTATGAACGCCAGGTTTACCTTTCCCTGCGTCGCTTAGTAATGAATTGGGAACAACTTTGCGGTTGCAGGAGCACTGAATGTCGGAGTCAAGCAGTCACGTAACGCATGCGGAATGATTTTCACAATGGGGTTCATTGTTTTCATTATAATTGGAGAAATTAAACTAAAGAAAAGCGGACATTGTTCATAGCATAGCGTGTAGAATAGATTGACATGCGCATTTAACCAAAGGGGAGTCGAGAAACACAACAAAACCCGCATTGGTTATGTTGAAAGTGTTGCAAGTGTAACACAGTTTGATTTGCTTGCAGTCATATCTGTCCAGATTATTTTTGTTTAAATGCTTAACTCCATAAGTCCAGTGGGTTTATTATTCATTCCATTTTCCATGGTGACATTTTCAATCACTATGATAACAAGATACACGGTTTGAAAATATTAAATCCCACGGTTCTGTCTGTATAACCTATTTTATGATGCCATTACTTTAGCAACAATGGTTCCTTGTTTTTCTAACATGGGGTGGTAAAACAAGCTTGGGGGGACCTTACCTTCTCTGCATTTTTGAGATCCACAGATGACGCAAATCAGGCTGAAGTCAATATTCTTTTCATGGCATGGGTCCAGCGACCAAATCGACAAACAAAAGCTCTAGAAAAATGACTGTTCCTACATAACAAAACTGTTAATGCATATTATCATAACAGTGGAAGGGCCAAAAAATTAGTAAAAAAAAAAAAAAAGAGATAAATAACTAAAAAAAGACAGGCATTTTGGAAGACTATGCACTTTCTAAAATCAGAATTTTAAAGTCTAATGCAGAAACTTTGATATCCACGTAATGTAAGATGCTTGTCTGAACATAAAAAATAGCTATTTTAAAAATATTAATATTTTCATCTCGATTTTCATGAGGAAATACTAGTGTTATGGATGTGACGCCATTGCGTGATGGATGTGACGTGTCTGAAATGCACTTTGTTTGACTATCTACTTCCCAATCAAATTCAATCTTAACACATTTGTTGCCATCTGAAATGGTCAGATGGTTTCCTAAATGTCAGTTTTGACATCTGAAAGGGTTTTGCTTTGTTTTTAATGTTTCGGTGGCCACCAAATAGCACTGAATTCAATGGTTAGAGGCTAGCTAAGATGTATTTATTGAGATGTCAGTATTTTGTAATGACAATAGCATTGTTTGCTTTTCCAAAACAAATCTAGTTTGCATACAAAAATTGTTAGGCTTTTAGTGTTCTCTCCTTGCTCTGTAGTCTTGCTGGAATATTGATTTTAAAAAGAAAAACATCTTAGCATGAGTGTTTTTTTTTATGGACTGTTAGGCGGTTGAGCTGGAATAGTGAGACATTGCCATTAGGAATACATCACAGTCATAGGATTTAGCTCAAATGAGTGGGCCCTCGCGCATCCTGGAAAATGTGTTCTGAAAAAGCCTGCCCACCCTTTCACAGGCCTGCCCAAAAATGTAGTTCTACCCCCACCACTGTCGCTGGGGCAACATGAGTAAATACCCCACCACTGTCGCTGGGGCAACATGAGTAAATAAAGCATAAATCGCTCCCAGGGTTTTTTTATTATTAGCCTGTGTGACAATAATTAATTTTGATTACAATGCCAAAAGATTTTATCACAATGCAAGCGTATTCGTGAAAATTCAACACAGCATTCCATGGGCTTGTGTGAAAAATGATTAATGTAGTTTCATTATGAGATGTGTGACTTATTTGTATGCTTAAATTTAATATTGAATGTGTATGTGGAATAAGACATAAGTCTTGGGACGACACTTCCTGAGGCAGTGAGAGCAGTTGTCTGGCAGTCGGAGGGTTGCCGGTTCGATCCAACCTTGGGTGTGTCCCTGAGCAACCTAACCCCCAAATGCTCCTGATGAGCTGGTTGGTGTCTTGCATGGCAGCCAATCGCTGTTGGTGTGTGGATGAGAAGCGAATTGTACAGTGCTTTGGATAAAGGCACTATATAAATGGCAACCATTTACCAAGACAGACAGCAAATTGTGATACTTTTTTCATTTATTTTGTGGCAACGCCTGAAATAACTGCAGAGCGATAGTATAAGTGATTCCGCATCAGCTTATACTGGAATACTAAACAGATTGTGGTTGACAAAGTTAAATATTTCATTTCAGTATATTCATTCATTATCCTAACCCACTTATCCTGAACAGGGTCACTGGAGCCTATCCCAGCATACATTGGGCGAAAGGCAGGAATACACCCTGGACAGGTCGCCAGTCCATCGAAGGGCACACACACCATTCACTCACACACTCATACCCACAGGCAATTTAGACTCTCCAATCAGCCTAACCTGCATGTCTTTGTACTGTGGGAGGAAACCGGAGTACCCGGAGGAAACCCACACAGACACGGGGAGAACATGCAAACTCCTCACAGAGAGGCCCCTGCCGACGGGGATTCGAACCCAGGACCTCCTTGCTGTGAGGCGGCAGTGCTACCCACTGCACCATCCGTGCCGCATTTCTGTATATTAAAGGCTATTTGCTAGTTAATAACCAATTTAAGGAAGAAAGAAGATAATGTAAAGAGCTGGTTGTTATCATTTATGCCTTTACATTGATCTGACTCTTAATCATTGGGACACCAATTTCAAGATGGGGTCGCCTGGAAATGTAGAAAAAAGATAAAATTTAATTTTTGTCTCTTTAAAATATGTGAATGTAGGCCACTACATGTTTAACATTACAAAAATCCAGCTATAATAAAGCAATGAGGCAGGAGAGGTTGTAGTATATTTCCAGTATAGTTGTAAAGGGTTGTTAGGTACAAGATGTATGTGGGCGGGGTGTTGGGGCCATGTGTGTGGGTGGGGTGCTGGGGTTCTGTGTGTGGGTGGGGTGCTGGGGTTGTGTGTGTGGGTGGGGTGCTGGGGCCATGTGTGTGGGCGGGGTGTTGGGGTGGTGTGTGTGGGTGGGGTGCTGGGGCCATGTGTGTGGGCGGGGTGCTGGGGTTGTGTGTGTGGGCGGGGTGTTGGGGCTGTGTGTGTGGGTGGGGTGTTGGGGTGGTGTGTGTGGGTTGGGTGTTGGGGTTCTGTGTGTGGGCGGGGTGTTGGGGTTGTGTGTGTGGGCGGGGTGCTGGGGTTGTGTGTGTGGGCGGGGTGTTGGGGCTGTGTGTGTGGGCGGGGTGTTGGGGCTGTGTGTGTGGGTGGGGTGTTGGGGTGGTGTGTGTGGGTTGGGTGTTGGGGTTGTGTGTGTGGGCGGGGTGTTGGGGTTGTGTTGTGGGTGGGGTGTTGGGGTTGTGTGTGTGGGCGGGGTGTTGGGGCCATGTGTGTGGGTGGGGTGTTGGGGTTGTGTGTGTGGGTGGGGTGTTGGGGTTGTGTGTGTGGGTGGGGTGTTGGGGTTTTTCTTCTCAAGAACTGCGGTTCATCTGTCTCGCCATCTTGATCTGTCACTAACCCCACCAACTGCCTGCTGGGTTCTGTGGCCCTGAAAGTGACAAGAAGGCAGTCCCGTTTTAGTCTGCATGCCTGTGGAGCAGGACTGGAGCTAGTCATCGGATCGGAGAATCGGAGTTGCAGTTGATGCCTTTTGAGTACACTGCAGTGGTGTGTGCGTTCTTTGCCGTGATTCTGCATCGTTTACCAAGGTCACCACGGCTGTGCCACAGTACGTTTCACTGTACCCCCAACTCCATCTACTGTCCCCTTGCAATGGCTTGTGGCAAAGAAGTGCCGGTCAATGTCGATTTCTGGGAACAGCTCTGTAATTCTCCGTAAAATATTACCCACATCGCCGCGGATTCCTCATCAGCCTCTGCCTTCTTCTCTTGAAAAGAGGCACTCTGTTGTCTTTTGACAAAGCCATGCCTTACAAAATGTTGGATCTGTCATCTGCAGATAGCAGAGCACATCCCCCAGTTCCCCACTCCTCTGAACCTTCACTTTACACCGTCTACTGCAGCCCAAGCATTACTGCTCTCCTCTCAGGCATTCATCATCACTGCAGCCCAAGCATTACTGCTCTCCTCTCAGGCATTCATCATCACTGCAGCCCAAGCATTTCTGCTCTCCTCTCAGACATTCATCATCACTGCAGCCCAAGCATTACTGCTCTCCTCTCAGGCATTCATCATCACTGCAGCCCAAGCATTACTGCTCTCCTCTCAGGCATTCATCATCACTGCAGCCCAAGCATTACTGCTCTCCTCTCAGGCATTCATCATCACTGCAGCCCAAGCATTACTGCTCTCCTCTCAGGCATTCATCATCACTGCAGCCCAAGCATTACTGCTCTCCTCTCAGGCATTCATCATCACTGCAGCCCAAGCATTACTGCTCTCCTCTCAGACATTCATCATCACTGCAGCCCAAGCATTACTGCTCTCCTCTCAGGCATTCATCATCACTGCAGCCCAAGCATTACTGCTCTCCTCTCAGGCATTCATCATCACTGCAGACCAAGCATTACTGCTCTCCTCTCAGGCATTCATCATCACTGCAGACCAAGCATTACTGCTCTCCTCTCAGGCATACATCATCACTGCAGCCCAAGGTGTCGACTAAGTCTGATGTGCTCTTAAATGCCTTCCTTTGCACATGGCGGCCTGTGTACTCATGGTCTCGCTCTATGTTTTCTTTTAACTGTAGTAGATTTTCATCCTTGAAACAGCGGTGTGCCTCTAATACAGACACTGTTTCTGTAGCTTTTTTTTCTGTTTTTTTTTTCACAAAATCCCGCGTCCCTGGTGCCTGTTTCGAGATGTCATCCCTCACACAGAACTCCTCGACTGGCGTCTGTATCCAGTCAAATACAAAAAATATTTTCAGTGAGAAAAAAAGCTTGAGAATAATTCTGCCTTTAGGAAAACAAAACCCCAAGCGCTGCCTTTTAGAAGTGACCAGGATTGTGCCTGTAGTCAAAAGGGTTGAAGAGTAGTAACCATTTTATTTTGGGTATGTCATTTTCAAGCATGTATTAAGAAAAGGGGTGATACTTAAGGGGTTAAACATTAATTATGATTTAAACGGTTTTTGTAAGTAGTCAAGATTGTTTAAAGCATTAATTATCTTCCTATGTTTTTAAAAGCAGAAATGAACTAACTTTTTGTTAAATAATTTTGAATGGTTATGTTTTCATGTAGCTAGTTAGCGGACTAGCGCTCAGTTACACGTCCTTTGTCTTTTTATATATAATTGATCTGCCACTACAATTCCTCTTAATGTACAAGCTTTTATGTGTTCATTCTTGTATTTAACGTGCATTGTATTAGACTTCTTTTTTAGACTTCTACTGCTGTAGCCTATCCACTTAAGAGTTATGATGCGTTGTGTGTTCAGAGATGCTCGTCTGCATACCACTGTTGTAATGTGTGGTTATTTGCATTACTGTCACCTTCCTGTCAGCTTTGACCAGTCTGGCCATTCTCCCCTGACCTCTGTCATTAATAAGGCATTTCTGTCCACAGAACCGCTGCTCACTGGATTTATTTTTTTTGTTTTTGTTGCACCATTCTTTGCAAACTGTAGAGACTAGTGTGCGTGAAAATCCAAGGAGAACAGCAGTTTCCGAGGTACTCGAACCGCCCTGTCTGCAGCAATCATTCCACGGTCAGTTAGATCAGATCTTTTCCCCATTCTAATGGTTTATGTGAACATTAACTGACATTCCTGACCCGTATCTACATGATTGGATGCATTGCACTGCTGCCACACAATTGGCTGATTAGATAATCACATGAATAAGTAGGTGTAATAAAGTAAAGTAATTCCTAATAAAGTGCTCGGTGGGTGTATATTAATAGCCTACCAGTTTTAGGGGGTCTTTTGCTTCAAGGCACAAGCGCAAGCTAAGGTTTAGGGGTTAGGTAGCTCAGGACTGAGGAGTCAAGGTTTGAATACATTTGGGGCTGAGCTGGAAAGGGGTGCTCCATGCATTTTACTTTTACAGGTTAAACTGCTGCGATGTTTATCAGTCTGTATGAATACATATAATAAAATAATTAATTACAGTAGATTGGATTGAAAGACTTGTATAACAATTTAAGCAGGTCTATTTAAGGTATTTTATTCATCTCACTTTTCTCCAAATTATGTTCCCAACTCCCAAAGTATCGTATATCCTTTTTAACTCATATCATCTATGCACACATCATATAATAAAATGTAATAGTTTCTTTTACACATTATACATTGAACTTTAATGCATGACAACTATCAAATAACGGTACATAGTTAATTACATTGCATAGTTAACGTTAAAGGTAAAATAAGTCATTTTGGACTCCTAACGGTCAAGAGAGGACTTGCAGCAGCAAACTACCTCAAACCACAACACTGTTTAGCCTTCCCTCAGTCTATGAATATAACGTAATATAAAGCATTATTATATTAAGGCGGCCTGTAGTGTAGTGGTTAAGGTGCATGGAACCCATAATTTTGTTGGTTCGATCCCCGGTGTAGCCACAATAAGATCCACACAGCCGTTATGCCCTTAAGCCTGCATTGCTCCAGGGGAGGATTGTCTCCTGCTTCCTCAAAATAAACTGTAAGTTGCTTTGGGTAAAAGCGTCAGCCAAATGACATGTAATATAATACAGTTCAGTGTTCTCCTGTGCTGTTTTGGAAAGCTGACAGTGACAAACTCAACAAAGCCTTTTTTTAGTAAGAAAATGGTCCCCAACAGGTGACTTTATGAAATGTTGACTTGTTGGTGTGCAACACTATTTATATTTTTTGTTTTCACTTTTGCAAACCAACTATATTATGAGCAAGCAAGTTATTTGGCTATGTAACTAGCTGGCTATATATGATAGTCTACCACAAACAATGCAACTGTAATTTTCAGTTTTAGAGAAATAAAGGCTCAGCTAAACATGATTGAACACGTAAAGAGATAAAAGGAACGTGTAGCTGCCAAAATTTTACTCCACACAAGCGATCACTGAAACTCTATATACTGTTGCTTATCTAGTTAGAAAAGAATACCAGTTCGCTATCAGTAGCAACTAGTAATTACTAGATGTGTAGTCTTCGCTTGGATAATAAGCAATAGTATGCAGTGTTTCAGTGATCGCTTGTCTGGAGTGCAATTTGGGCAGCTTCACAAAGTCAAAATAAGCCCCCACGCCATTGGCTTTGGCAGTTAGAACCAATGTTCAACCAATGAGCTTGAAGTATTGTACAGTTGTACATTGTTTTGCTACAGAGTGACAGCCTGTCAACTGTATATTTTGAAGCCCGAATTTAAGGACTATAAACACAGGCAGAGGGTGAGTCAACATGTCAGTGAGCCTTTTTCAATGATAGCAAGGGATTTACAGTGGTCTTGCGACAATGTTTTAACACAAAAATCTTACCTCTTGTACCTTTAACGTTCGTTACATAGCTAGCTAAGTAAAATGCTGTAAAGTTAGCAGCTCATGTTAGCCTCATTCTGTCTTTGTAACATAAATTAACTAAGTGCCTCACAATTGACAATTTTATTAACTGTCTTATCATATATGTTTTTTTAATGTAAATTTTTGGTATAACGAAGCACCTGCTTCGATCATCACGTGGTGTAAAGTTCAGAATGGCTATGTCCAAAATGGCTCATGATTCGCAAACTAGTAAACTAGTAAAAAGTGTTTGTTAGCTAGCTAAAACGCTATAATGTCTTATAGTTCACATTAACGTTATTTGTACCGAACGAGTAGGTTACATCCAGTCTATCGACTACAAACGGCAATAGCAATAACTTCTTAACCCGTGTTCTGTTCAATTTTATATAAACGTGTAGGGGGGATGTGTTGTAGATGTTTACTCAGTGAAAATGTGTTCTTTTGCATGTTTCACACATAAAATAAGCCAAGGCCATGGAGAGTCATGTTTTAAAAAAAATCATGTATTAGACCTATATAATTTAAAAAATTATAATAATAAAATAAAAAAGAAACAGCATTTTGACCTGAACACTGCAGGGTTAGGTGAGCTACATCTCAACTGGGCATTGCAGGATCAAGTTTAATATATCTGGAGTCATGTTTTAAACTGGTTATAGGTCTTGTCGCTATATGCTGCAGCGTAGCCTACGTGATGACACTGAACAATTTCAAAAGCCTGTTTTACAAAAACATTTCCTCAAAAAACATGATGGACGTTACATTAGACAGTCCAGTGCCTTCTTTAAAATATTCTAGAATTATAAATTAAAACATAGCGCTTTTGAATTTAAGTCATATTGTCTTTTTTTTCATAAAAAGACACTGGGAGACATGTATGAGTGAAAAAACTAGTTCAGTGAGCCATTTCAAAAATCCATTAAATGAAGTTAACTGAAGATACCTATATTTGTGACATTGCATCATACAATCCAATGGTATTAACATGCAGTTTCATAAATACAATGGCCAAAATATACACCCTAAGGGTAAATGTGAAAGAAGTTTAATTGGGAAATCTGCGTTTATTTTTTCATGCTTAGGTAGATATTTCTATGGAATTGTCCAATAGCTTTTAATTCCAAAAACATGTTAAGTCTGAGAAACTGTGGTGGAATATTTGCTTTGGACACATTTATTTCACCTGTGTAAACAAACCTCAACATTTTCAGTATGCATTCTGAGACTGTTGTGCACTCACCAATAACAAGAATTATTGAGACTTTATGCCTAAACGATTGATATTTTACAACAGAAAATGTATTTTCTGATGCCTAATCCTAAAATAGACTTTGGAGGCCTTGGAGTGGATATTCAGTGGTCTGAAGATTTTGCCATGTCTGGCTGTTACCATAGTGATTTGTAATGTCACCATAAAAATAAGGTATGAATATGGGCCAGTGCAACTTAAAGGGTTAAGGCGCTGCTTAAATTGTGATAATGATTACAATAAATGTTTGTTCTTCTTTGTGCATGCAATAACTTCAATGTACTATATATGGTGAATCAAGAGCGTGACAACTGTTATTGCACTGAGCATCTTTATGTGGAAAGTCATCCTGAAACGCAACGTGGCTGCCCCCTACTGTCGGAACCTTGCAAGTATTTTTCCCGGACCGTGGTATTCTTGCCACAGAAGCTGAAAATGAAATGAAACACAAAACCACTGTGAAAAAGCAGTCAGTGGTGCTGTGTGGCAGGTAATCTGGGTTCATTTTTGCCGTTTGAATCATACAGGCCCTGACACAAACACCAGATGGCTCTACCAATCAGAGACTTTGCAGCTCACACCTCTCACTTCCTTCCTCTTTCAAGGCTATCACAGGTGTTTCTCTCTGACTCTCATACGCCATACACCATCCCATCCATTTCTCAAAAACATAATATTAACTGTGGGTGAAAAAAAAAAAGCATACAGTTGGGTGCAAAAATGTGGGCACCCCTGGTTTAAATGTTACAATGAATCTGGACATGATCTAAATCAAACCTGAACTCTACAAGTTAATCATTTTTTACTGTTTATAAATGATTTAAAAAAAGGAAAAAGCCCCTGTGCAAAAGTTTGGAAATCCTTTGTTACATTTTAAAACATTGATTACTAAGGCCCAGATTTATTCTGAAGTAATTCCATGCCTTCTAAAGTATCTAACTGCAATGGCTGTTCTGTCTGGTATTAACAACCATGGGTTTCTCTGCAGTTGTCCAATGATTTTAGAATGAAGATGGTTCATTTCCACCAAGAAGGAGAAGGCTACAAAACTCTCAATTTTTCAAACGACCTATTTCCGCTGTCAGAAACATTATTAGAAAATGGAAGATAAATGGAACCGTTGAAGTCAAGGCAAAGACTGGAAGACCAAGAAAGATTTCAGATGGAATGGCCTGAGACCTGGTGATAACTGCTCAGAAGAACCCAGACATCACTGCAAGAGCCACAAAAAAGCTGTTTAAAGTATGTTGTATTGTTGTCCTGTAAACAACAAAGACCTACATGGCAGAGTTGCCAGAAAGAACAAACTCAACACAAAAAGTGTATAAAGTATGCAGACCAAAGAAGGTATGTGTCACGGTTGGGTCTAGAACCCCAGGACGACCAGGATGCTGCTGGTGAAAGTCTCTAATTAGAGTCTTGTCAACAATGTTCCGGGCAGGAACCCATGACCGTTCTTCCGGGCCGTAGCCCTCCCAGTCCACCAGGTATTGGACCGACCGTTGGACCCGACGGGAGTCCAGCAGCCGGCGGACAGTGTATACCGGTTGACCATCAACCATACGGGGTGGAGGAGGGGGCTTGGGAGCTGGGGCAAAAGGGGAGGTGAGAACAGGCCTTAACCGGGAAACGTGAAATGTGGGGGGAAAGAATACCACGTCACTGGATTGACCCAATGGTTCACCTTGAAAGGGCCGACGTAGCGTGGAGCCAGTTTACGGGATTCCACCCGCAAAGGTAGGTCCCTGGAAGATAGCCAGACCCTCTGTCCCAGGCGGAAGCGAGGAGCTGGCCCTCGGTGGTGGTTGGAATGCTCCTGGTTCCGTCTGGCCGTGCGAAGGAGTGCCTGACGGACCCTCATCCAGGTCCATCTGCACCGCCTCACAAAGTGTAGCGGTGATGGCACGGCTGCTTCGTTTTCTTGTTCGGGGAATTAGGGTGGCTGGAACCCAAACTGGCACTGGAATGGAGAAAGGCCAGTGGAGGAGGACTGGAGGGTGTTGTGAGCATATTCTGCCCACGGCAGCTTTGAGCTCAACGCGGAAGGGTTCTCCGCAACCAAGCTCCGAAGGGTAGCCTCCATCTCCATCTGTCTGGCCATTGGACTGGGGGTGAAAGCCAGAGGACAGGCTGGCAGTGGCCCTGATGAGCCGGCAGATGGCTCGCCAGACACCAGAGGAAAACTGGGGACCTCTGTCAGAGACGATGTCCTGCGGCAGACCAAAAACTCGAAACACATGATTAAACACGAGTCTAGCAGTCTCGAGCGCAGAGGGTAATTTAGCGAACGGTATTAATTTACAGGCTTTGGAGAACCGGTCAACAATAACCAAAATAACCGTGTTACCTTCTGAGATGGGTAGGCCTGTAACGAAGTCCATGGACAAATGCGACCAGGGCCGACTGGGAGTAGGGAGTGAGTGAAGCAACCCTTGAGGCCCTTGACGCGGGTCTTTGCTTCGGACACAGGTGGTGCAGGCTGCCACGAAGTCCTTTACCTCTCTGTCCATTTCAGGCCACCAAAAGCGTCGCCTTAGGAATACCAGAGTCCTTTGGGCGCCCGGGTGAGCAGTGAGGTGTGAGGAGTGGCCCCACTGGAGGACTTCAGACCTGGCCCTTCTGGGAACGAACAGTTTCCCAGCCGGGGCAAGGCCAGGAGCAGGTTCCTGCTGAAGAGCCTGTTGGACTACCGTCTCTATGCCCCATCGGACGGGTGTGATGATCCTGGTAGGGGAAATGACCGGTCCTATGTCTTCTGCTCTGTTTTCGGACCCAAACTGCCTGGAGAGGGCATCGGGATGTTGGGCCCCCTCCAGCCAGCGGCGCCACTCTTCCAGCGCCATCTTCACTGCCAGCAGCTCTCGGTCCCCCACATCATTCCTCGTCTCAGTGGGGGTAAGGCGGTGTGAGAGGAAGGCACACGGGTGTTCTTTGCCATCAGTCGAGCAGACAGAACCGCACCCACACCCACACTGGAGGCATCCACCTCTACAATAAACGGCAGAGAGGGATTAGGCAGAGTCAATATAGGCGCTGACGAGAAGCGCTCCTTGAGGCTTCGGAAAGCCTGGTCTGCCTCAGGAGTCCATGCAAACGGGTACCTGTCCTTTTTAGTCAGAGCAGAAATAGGGGCAGCCACAGAACTAAAACCTCTTATGAAACTTAGCAAACCCAAGGAATTGTTGGACGTCCTTCACATTCCTGGGACAGGACCAGTCTCGCACAGCCTTGGTTTTCTTAGGGTCCATCTGCACCTGACCCTGTTTGAGAATAAAACCAAGGAATGGCACAGTGTTGACATGGAACTCACACTTTTCAGGCTTAACAAACCTGGAAAAAATCGAAATATCATCTAGATAAACAAATACAAAATGATTTATCATGTCACGCAGCACATCGTTTATCAGGGCCTGAAAAACAGCTGGGGCATTGGTGAGTCCAAACGGCATTACTAGATATTTGTAATGTCCTGAAGGGGTATTAAATGCTGTCTTCCACTCATCACCTTGGCGGATGCGGATGAGGTGATAAGCGTTGCGAAGGTCCAACTATGGTCTAAGGTCCAAATATGGTGGCCCTTTGTAACAGATCGAAAGCAGTGGATATCAAGGGAAGCGGATAGCGGTTGCGTATGGTGATCTTGTTCAGAGCCCTTTAGTCAATGCATGGGCGCAATCCACCATCTTCCTTCCCCACAAAGAAAAACCCCGCACCAGCAGGAGATGTGGAGGGGCGTATAAATCCGGTGGAGAGGGCATCCTTGATATAATCGTCCATGGTTTTCCTTTCAGGTAAGGAAAGAGAAGATCCAACCATGTGGGGGACTGGATCCTGGCAAGAGTTCTATTGAGCAATCGTACGATCTATGGGGTGGAAGTGTGCAGGCCCCTTGTTTGCTAAACACCTCCTTAAGGTCGAGATACTCACTGGGAATGTGACTTAGCTCAGAGGGATCGGGAGACTTGGACACAGGAAATGGTCTTGAAAAAAGGCAGGTGGCATGGCAAGTAGGACCCCACTCTAAGATGGACCCCGTCGACCAGTCGATGTGCGGGTTGTGACGATTCAACCATGGAAAACCCAGGACCACGGGAAATTCTGGTGAGTCAATCAAGTGTAAGGTAATGGTTTCGTTATGGTTCCCAACAATAAGGCGGAGTGGAGTGGTGGTCGACATAACCTTCCCATCGCCGAGAGGTTGGCCGTCTAATGCCGACACAGAGAGCGGAGTTTGTAAGGCGGCTTGGGGAATCTTCAGTCTTTGGGCCAGGGTGGTGTCAATGAAATTCCCAGCAGCACCAGAGTCCACTAAAGCCTGACAGGAGTGTCTTCGCTCTCCCCAGGCCAAGGTTACGGAGAGGTAGACTCCGGTTCCAGGAAGTTCGGGAGAACAAGTGACCCCCGTCACAGCCCTCCCTCGGCTGAACGGGGGTTACCTTTTCCCTGGAGTTCGGGGCAAGAACGTCTGAAATGGCCCGATTTACCACAATAAATGCACAGCCTCTCCCTCCGTCTCCGATCCCTCTCCTCCTGCGAGAGCCGTGTTCGTCCGATCTGCATGGGTTTGGTGGCCTCAGGGGAAGCAGGAGAGTCCCAGGTGAGTACGGGAGGTGTGGACCGGCTCTGGACGCTGGTTGGTGGCTGGACACAGGTCTGGTCCCTTCGACGCTCCTGGAGACGATTATCTAGACGTATAGACTGAGAGATGAGAGACTCAAGATCATTAGGGCACTCGGTTACGGCTAAACAGTCTTTCAGTCCAGTCTTTCAGTTCAGGCCATTTAAAAAGGTGGAAACCAGGGCCGTCTCATTCCAGCCACTTTCTGCGGCCAAAGTTTGGAAAGAAATGGCGTAATCAGATGCTCGGTCTTCCCCTTGGCGGAGAAGCAAGAGTCTCTTAGCCGCCTCATTGCCAGCAGCAGACTGGTCAAAAACCCGCAGCATCTGATTGGTGAGAGAAGTCAGAGCATTCAGGACCCTGTTTCTGCCAGATTGCTGTGGCCCAGGCTAATGCCTTGTCCGCAAATAGGGTGATCACATAAGCTATTTTGGACCTAGCGGAAGGGAACGAGGTGGGCTGCAGCTCAAAGGTCAGTTGGCATTGTGTTATGAACCCACGACAACCACCAGAGTTATCGTTGTATCTTTGGGGTGCAGGTAAACGTGGCTCCGCGCCAAGGTGTAGAGGTGCCGGTTGTGGTGGCGCCGGAGGCTGTTCCCCTGGTGGATCGGGTCCGGGGTTCCGCACCAACTGGACGAGCTGCTGAAGGAGTTGATCATGACGGGCAAGAGTCGGTTGCTGGAGAGTGAGAGCCTGCTCATGAGTGTCCATAGTGCTACAAAAACTGTTGAGAGCTGTCATGATTTTAAACACTACTGGTTTCTCCTGCAGAAGCCTCCGCTGGGTCAGACATGGTTGAGTCTTCTGTCACGGTCGGGTCTAGAACCCCGGTCTCTGGCGTGCTAGTCAGATGCCAATCCCCTAGACCACCAAGAACTGAGGATGACTCGATTGCGGATTACTGCAGGTGTAGTCCAAATATTTATTCGAACAAAATCCAAAGTTCCAAAAGCACAGAAGATTTACGAAACAAAATCAAAAAGAGGATTTTCCAAAATTCCATAAAGCCAAAAAACAACGATGAACTTCCAAAAAGGGTAAACTAAAAGTACTCCAAAAGGTAGCCAAAACACAAAGGGCAATCCAAGTCTCATAGTGTACAAACAATCCAGGGTCAAAAACAGAATATCCAATCAAGGTACATATAGACAGGGAATCAGACAGGGTTACTCACGGAGGGTTAAAGTGAAGACTCAACAAAGACCAAGTGAAAAGGACCGGGCTATATACAGGAGACAATGGGCAATAACAAGACTTGTGTAAAGAATAACACATTGCCAACTGTGAAGCATGCCACCAGATATCAAGAAATTCTAGAGGCTAATCTTCAATGGTCAGTCCAGACATTGAAGTTGAAGAGAGGTTTGGTATTCCAGCAAGACAATGATCCAAAGCATACCTCAAAATCAACCATGAAGTACCTCCAGGAAAGATGGTTGAAGGTTTTGGAATGGCCACCACAGTCCCCAGACTTGAATATTATTGAAAATCTGTGGAGAGATCTCAAACATGACGTACATGCAAGGAGGCCGAAGAATATTTTTGAGCAAGAGGTGTTCTGCCAGGAAGAATGGGAAAAAATCAAAAAGCGAGAATTGACTTTTTATTGAAAAAAATAAATAAAATATTGCTATAAAATGTGAAGAAATATGTCATGTCTAACTTTGTACCATTTAGAGGTCACGTTCACCAATATATTAATTGTAAAAGGTCTTTTGACCAGCGGTGCCCAATTTTTTGCACACCACTGTATGTGTTTCTAATAATATATAGTGTACATAATACTATCCTTTGGATTGCATTATCTAAATATTTAATAAAAACAATACAAATTGATTGAATGAATATCTAAATACTAAAATGTAATTTAAATCTGAATTCAATTGGAATGTGCCAACAAACTACACAACTCAAAGATGAAGTGCCTGTTCTATGCAGATGACCTGTGCCCGGTTCCATGAAACATCAAATAAATGCAGGTGTGAATTTAAAGATTTACTGTACTAGAACATGAGCTGGAATTGAGCAAAACACCTGTCCTGAATTGACCCATATTATAACTGCAATATTTCAGCTAGGTTGATAAACATTTCTTATTTTGAGGGGAATTCAATATCCCCGTGGTAAAACTTCCGGGTACAGTGGTACCCATTGTTCTATGAGTTATTAGCGAGCTTTAAGCTCTATGGGAATTGGATTTTATCCAATCTCGAGACTGAAAACGATCTACGCAACGCCATCTTGATGGCCAATCAGGGCAAAGATGCGCTTTAGCGACCAAATTTACATACGGTGGCTATATAAGCGACATCGCAGGCCGTCATTCTTTCTTCGAGACAAATTTTCAGCGAAGGAAAGAGACAGGGCCTGTGAAGCTTAAAGCTCGCTAATAACTCATAGAACAATGGGTACCACTGTACCCGGAAGTTCTATTTCTTTATTAGCTTCACTTTAAGCTCTATGGGAACCCTATAGCCCACGCCCTGTCGTCAACATCAGCCCCCTGATGCAGAACAACAGGCGATGGCAGTGATAGCCAATCAAGAGGGGCTCCCCTCAATAGCCAGCCCTTTTTTATGCATGAAAAAAAAAGGGGGACTGTATAAACCGAGGAGCCACAACCATCCCCAGCGCTCGGTTCATGTAAACCAGCTACCGAATACCCAAGCCGGGAGATGGCCAATATAAACATGCACGCCTCTAGCCACCGCGTAGAGGCGTTGCACATAATGTGTTTTCCCTTAGCAGCAGCACCATAACAGACAAACAGCTGATCTGCTTGTCGAATAGGCTGCGAACGTCGTACGTATATCGACAGAGCACGCACTTGGCAAAGTTTATGCAGCATAGCATCCTCCTCATCGTCATGAGGAGGGGGCTTGAAAGCCACCAGGTCCAATACCCGTGAGAGGAAGGACGTGGTGATTACCTTCGGGTTCGGTCTCAGTACGACTCTGTCAGATCCTGAAAAGGAGAGACAGTCCGGGTGCACAGACAAGGCGCATAAATCGCTTACTCGCTTAGCAGAAACTAGCGCAGTAAGCAGCGCTACCTTAAGGGACAAAGCTCTCCACTCAACGCTCTCCAGCGGTTCGAAAGGAGGGCTGCACAAGGCTTTTAGTACCACCGTTAAGTCCCACTGCGGAACACGGGGTGGGGCCACGGGTTTCAGACGCCGGACGCCCTGGATAAAACGCTTTACCAGGGGGTGGGCAGCCACCGTAGAGCCACCATAGCCAGTATGGCACGCAGAAATTGCGAAGACATACCCCCTTAACATTGACAAAGATAACCCCTTATCAAGTAGGCTCTGCACAAAGTTGAGCACTACGGATACAGGGCACACCAGGGGGTCCTGAGAGCGTTCGAGACACCAAGGCCTCCCATCTGCCTTTATAAGCCATTGTAGTTGAGATAGCGCGAGCATGCTGTATAGTATTTACAGCTGCCTCGCTCAATCCCATGTTCACGAGCCTGCTCCTAACAGGGGCCAAGCCGTGAGGCGCAGCCTGCTTGGGTGGGGATGAAAAATGGTCCCCGCCCCCTGAGACAGGAGGTCCCGGCGCTGGGGAAGTCGCCACGGGACGTCGGTCAGCAGCAGGGCTACATCGGCCATCCACTGTTTGTGCGGCCAATCTGGCGCGATCAAAATCAGGGGTTTCCTCTCCTCTCTCGCTTTGGCTAGTACCTGCGGTACCAGACCAAAGGGAGGGAAGGCATAAAGGAGGCCCTTGGGCCAGCGATGGGCTAGCGCGTCCACTCCCAGTGGGGGCGAGCCGGTTGCTGTCATCGCAAACCATAATGGGCAATGCGCATTCTGTCGGGAGGCGAATAAATCCACTCTCGCTTTCCCAAAGCGTGACCACACCTCCGCTACCACGAGTGGGTGAAGACACCACTCTAGGGGGGAGGGACCGCCCCGAGACAAGAGGTCTGCGCCGCAGTTCAGCTGCCCCGGGACGTAGAGCGCGTGGAGCGAACTCGCGGGTATGCCCAAGTCCAGATCCTCACCGCCAGCCGGTGTAGATGTGGACATTTGGTGCCGCCCTGTCGGTTTACGTAAGCGACTGTCGCTTTGTTGTCGCTTCTGATTAGAACGTGTCTGCCCCGAAGAAGGGGTTCGAAACGTTGTAATGCAAGCCATACTGCTGTGATCTCCAGCACATTGATATGAGGCAGAGGAGGGTTCCACAACCCGCTCGCCATCATTCCATTGCAGACCGCCCCCCACCCCTTGGTGGAGGCGTCTGTGTATACAGGGACATGAGTGGAGATAGCGCCCATTGGCACACCGACACTCAGCATTCGCCCATTTCGCCAGTGCGAGAGTGCTCTCACAACCGACTGCGGAATGCGAAACAGCTTTGCGCGGTCTCTCATTGGATCGAAATGCATTTGCTTGAGCCAGAGTTGCACCGGTCTCATGCGTAGCAATCCCAACGGAACCACGGCGATTGCTGCCGCCATTAAACCCAACAGGCGCATAATCGTGATTCCACTGATGCAGCGACCTGGGAGAAATCGGCAAGCGTGGCCTCTCAGGGAAGCAATTCTCTCCTGAGAGAGACGCGCCGTCATTGACAATGAGTTCAGCCGGAGCCCTAGGTACTGAACACACTGGCTCGGGGTGAAAACACTCTTGTCGCGGTTGATGGTGAAACCCAATCCTTCGATGTGGGTTATCAGCATCTCTGTGTGTTTCGCAGCCAACTCCCTGGAAGGGGCTAACACAAGCCAGTCGTCCAGATACGTTAAAACACGTATGCCCTGTTGTCGCAACGGGGCGATAGCAGCCCGCGCCACCATTTCGAAGGTGCGGGGTGCCAGGGACAGACCGAATGGGAGTTTGGTAAATTCGTACGCTCTTCCCAGAAAAGCGAAACGAAGGTACTGCCAATGGCGCTGTACAATGTAAGCGTCTTTTAAATCTACGAGCGTGAACCAGTCCCCTTGGCTGATTGAGCTCATTACGCGCTTGTGCGTTAGCATCTGAAAACGTCTCTTGGGAAAGTGCGCTGTTTAGATGCAGGGGCATATTCGTTTCCCTTACTCCTGCAAAAGGAGGAGGGGGGACAGCGAACTGTAACACGTAGCCCGCTCTGATTACAGTACTGAGCCATGGCGTCAGCTTGTACTTCCGAGTCCAAGCACAAAGGTTGAACGCGGACCTGGTTGAAAGCAGTGCAGACTGTACCACGGGCTTCTGAATCTGCAGAAGCCCGGCTCTTAAGTGGGGGCGGGGTCGAATTCGAGCCAGCGACCTGGTGCTTATCTGTGATAGGCCGACGTAGAGTCCTGGCCGGCTTCGATTCTGAGCCGGCGAGGACTCCAATACTGCCTGAATGTCGGGGAAAAAGGCCCCTTTTGACTGAGAAATCACCAAGCGCTGATGCCAGCTTTGAGGCAGAGGGCAAGGGAAATGTTTGTGTAACAATAGGGGGAGTGTGCTTTGTGACTGTAAGGGCGAAGCTCGCTCCCGAGTAGGCGCTAGTAAAGTCAGTGATACAGGAGGGGTGTCCGGTCCACTCGACCGGATCGCCTCTATGACACTCTCCCGCGGAGATTCAGGAGCGCTTCTGGGCTTTCGATTGAGGCGGGTGAGCCCTGGGTGCAGCAGGGTTGAACGGCTTCGTCCAAGCCTTGCCGCTAGCAATAGCGGTAGCGTCTCTACGGCCACCGGGCTGCTCTTCAGTTGAGCGCCGGGCTGACGACACAGGAGTGCGGCGAGTCAGAGACCACGAACGGCGATCCTGGCGTCTTGCATCTGAAGCAAGAGGCAGGTGCTTCTGCAGAGTGGGTCTCTCCTCATCCAGTAGTTTAAACCTCGCTATCGCTTCGGTCACCGCTGGACCGAAGAGACCGTCGAGAGAGACTGGGGCATCGAGGAGGGGGACCTTGTCCGCTTCATGGAGTGCCGAGTTCGCTAGCCATAAGTGCCGGAGAGAGGCTACACTCCAGCCCATAATCCGTCCAAAATCCTGTGCCAACCCCTGGGTGAGGTGCAGGATTGCGCCCGCGTTCTTCCTCAGCTCGGCAGAAACATCATCTGCGAGGGAGGAAGTAAGGGACTCGATCAAGTTCGTCTGTGCTATCGCTAGGATAGCAAGATTGTTCGTTGCATCGGCGCCTTGGGAACCGCAGATAAACGAACGTTCAGACAAGGCAGCTGATATCTGCCCAGACCGAGTGGGAAGGTTAGGCTTCCTTGCGCTCCACCTTGCTGTGGGGGCGAGGAGATGAGTAGCCAAGGAATCTTCGAGTCGCGGAACCCCCTCCGTCTGAAGCTTTTGTCGGCCCGACACCACCGTGAAAGGCGAAAAAGACACTACCGGGGCTTTCGTAGAGAAAGGCTTATCCCAGGTTAGCTGCACGTAGTGCTGTACAGACGGGCAGACGGGAGTCGGTTGCACACCGTGCCTCGGTGTGTCGCGCCTGTACACTGGAGCCACCAGCTGGTTTACAGGCGCTGCAGGAGGAGGGGGCCAGGGGAGCTCCGCTCTGGTCGCCGCCGCTTTCATCACGACCGGAAAGTCTTTCAACAGGGAGGGGTGGTGCTCCAACTCACCCGTCGCCGTTGGGATAGCGACAGAGCCGGAAGGCTCCAAACTGTCGTCTGGAAGCATCTCCTGATCACTAGAGTGGAGAAGGAGGTCGTCGTCCTCGTCCCCAGAGCTGTTAGCGAGGGTCAGGAGCGCCTCTTCCAGATGGGCCGTGTCAGACGGAACCCTGCCATCGCGCAGGTTCGGTCTGTCCTCCTGAGAGTGCATGGCAAAAGGCTCCGGGAAGTCAGCCCAACTGGCGTCTTCGCGGTGCATGCTTGCCCGGCGCAGTAGCTCCTGCGCCCCGAGTGCAGCGCAGGCGGTGCAGGTCACCTTAGTTAAGGCCGCGAGAGCATGGGTCTCGCCGAGACACATAACGCAAGCAGTGTGAGGGTCCGTACCCTCCACGGCTGCGTCGCACCCTTGGCACCGCTTCATGGCGAATCTTCGAGCTCGACGTCGTCTAGCGAGGGCCTTTGAGTCGGGAAAAAAAGCTCCTTCCTCACAGCGGCGCGTTTCTGCTCGCAGACGAAGAACTTCGGCGTGGTAGAAACGTAAGTCTCCAGCTAGGTTGCTAACCTTGCGCTGAAAATTTGAGAAGAAAGAATGACGGCCTGCGATGTCGCTTATATAGCAACCGTATGTAAATTCGGTCGCTAAAGCGCATCTTTGCCCTGATTGGCCATCAAGATGGCGTTGCGTAGATCGTTTTCAGTCTCGAGATTGGATAAAATCCAATTCCCATAGAGCTTAAAGTGAAGCTAATAAAGAAATAGAACTAATTTAGCTAACAATAATATCATATTGCAATTGGTTGTGTGTGTTTACACTGAATACACTGATTGGCTAAATTCACATACCTGATTTCCAATGCCGAAATATACTCTTAAATGAAGCTGGGGCAGGTACAGACTGAAGCACTGATACAGACTGACAATGGGGCAGTTACATACAGGAGCTGTGGAGATGTGGCAGTTACAGATAGGAGCTGGGGCAGATACAGACAGGAGCTGTGGAGCTGGGGCAGATACAGACTGAAGCACTGATAAAGACTGACACTAGGGCAGTTACAGACAGGAGCTGGGGCAGATAGAGACAGGAGCTGTGGAGCTGGGGTAGTTACAGACAGGAGCTGGGGCAGATAGAGACTGAAGCTGGGGCAGATAGAGACTGAAGGTGCGGAGCTGGGGCAGATAGGGACTGAAGGTGCGGAGCCGGGGCAGATAGAGACTGAAGGTGCGGTGCTGGGGCAGATAGAGACTGAAGCTGGGGCAGATAGAGACTGAAGGTGCAGAGCTGGGGCAGATAGAGACTGAAGGTGCAGAGCTGGGGCAGATAGAGACTGAAGGTGCGGTGCTGGGGCAGATAGAGACTGAAGGTGCGGAGCTGGGGCAGATAGAGACTGAAGGTGCGGAGCTGGGGCAGATAGAGACTGAAGGTGCGGAGCTGGGGCAGATAGAGACTGAAGCTGGGGCAGATAGAGACTGAAGGTGCAGAGCTGGGGAAGATAGAGACTGAAGCTGGGGCAGATAGAGACTGAAGGACTGAAGCTGGGGCAGATAGAGACTGAAGCTGGGGCAGATAGAGACTGAAGGTGCGGAGCTGGAGCAGATAGAGACTGAAGCTGGGGCAGATAGAGGCTGAAGGTGGTAAATTGACTGCCAGGCGACTGCTGATACCTGAGGTAATGCGGCCCCTGACATCTCCAGCAGAGGAGGTGGGGCAGACTGACGCTGTGCTGGAGGCCCTTCTGAAAGCCTGGGATTTGGGCTCCCAACTGGCTCCCTCCTCCACACACCTGCCTCCTCCTGGCAGCCGCTCTCCTCTCCTCTCGAGTGGACAGATTGTCGTCTCCTCCGTCAGGCTCCCAGCCGCTCTCTGTTCTGCCTCCACTCTGCTGTCTTTCTCTTTATTCTGGATTCTATTTTAATCCCCTGCTCCCTCCCTTCCTTCCTTCCCCGCTCTCCTCTCTCTCCCTCCATCTTCCAAAACATTTTATAGTGGTTTTAAATGATAGATGAGGAGCATTCGATAACTTGTTCTTGCCTGTCAGAAATAAAGATTGCTTTGTGCTTCTACACGTTCGGTGTGTGGGTGCATGCCTGTGTGTGTGTGTGTGTGTGTTGGCATGCTCATGATCTTCTGTGGCTATGCATGGCTTTCTTTCTCAGGAAAGGAATGTAGCATGCAGATGGGTGACAGTATTTTCATATGCAAACACAGATGGCTAACATCCTGCTGAAATGCTGGTGCCATTTAGCTTTCTGTGGTTATGTTCCCTCCATCTACCTCGCTGTGAAACGGCTCCATTATGATTCACTATCAGTTACTGACCTATTTGTACTCCTCAAAAGGTTTGGCTTTTCATGTCAAAGCACCATGATGGGTTTGAATCAGTCGGTTGTTCCACATATTTAAGGGTAACACTTTACAGTCAGGTCACATGAATTGGCATTAACTAATGTAGTTGTTGACATAATTTGTGTAATTGATGTAATTAATGATGTACAAATACATTACTTATACATGAAATTAACTTTTTCTTAGTTAGGTAGTTGTTAAGAAATACATTAACTCATGTATTAAATATATCATTACACAGTACATTATCAAACCAATGAAAAAATACATGAGCTGTTTTTTATTCCCATAAGAAATGACATTAACTAATGTAGTTGTTGAGATGAAATAATGATGTACAAATAAAGAAGTTTCAGAACATTCAAAGAAACCTAGTTGCTGATTGACAATGATTTTTGAGCATGTTTGATGTGTCATTCTATAGTGGGGAAAATGTGTGCCATGTGACAACTTGCCCCAAAGTCACCGAGACAATATCAGTGCTAGTTATGGTTATATCTCCAGGTTTGCTTAAAATAGGACTGCAGCTAACGTATCAAAGGAAACTTTAGTCCCTCCTCCTCTCATATAATTTTGAACATTCCTACCTAAAAATTCCTACCTATTAAATAAAAAGTGCACTTTTTCTTTACCTTTGAAGGTTGAAAATAAGAAAATTATATTCACCTTAGTGTGATTTTGACTACGAAAGGAAGTAGTGCCTCTTCTTTTGCAGAAATTAACAGCATGACATGAAATTAACCGTGTGACAACTTACCCATGTGACAACTTGCCCCACTCTCCCCTACTGATTTTCTTCAGTTTCCCAAGCCCCAACACAGGGTTCAAATGTAACATGCGTGTGCTGAGTGTGCCACTCGATAAACATCCAAGGTACTGTGCTTAATTACACATGGCAGCTACGTTTGGAGCAGCTGTGCGCACCAAATTTTTTCTCCACAAGACGGATGGCTTCTGTAGCGACAGTGGGTAGGTTTAATTCGAATATTACACATAGCAAAACACCTCACATTGCAATGAAATGTAGGCTTCATTCAATCTCCTGGGGAGATCCATTAGTTCAAATAAAATAAATAGCTCAAATGGCATTTTTGTATTACAATGTGTAATTCCAATTTAAACTGAATACTCCTCAGATACACTCTTTACTCTTCCTGACCCCTGTGTTCAGCAACAGGTAGTGCTGATGAGTGCTAAAATGTTGCGCACAAGTACAGAAGTTCAACTCAAAACCAGGGGTCGGGGGGATAGGAAAGATTGCTGATGTTCTGATCGCCTACACGAATGCGCTGTGCTTTTTGACATGGTTGCAGGTTGTAATTGCGATTTCTACACTACACACTCTAAAAAGTGTGGGATAAATTATTGTCACAACTTCCCTACAGTGAGCCCCCAGGGCAGGTAAGCCAACTGCACTATAATGAGGTGCATTAATTAATTTAATTAATCAATTAAGTACTGAGCACATCCTGAACCAACCCAGCAGCCCTGCTGCACACCCCTGCTCTAAATAGTTTCATTTTTTACAATGCTTGCTCCCATTTGATGGATGTTTCAGTGTTGCTATGATGTAACCTGTATCAAGATCATATTTAAGAACCCGTGTCATACCATGCACAAAAAAGAAAGTTTCAAACGCATTATACATTATGAGCTGAGATACAGGCTGACCCTAGATCAGCTCTCCTGGCATTATACATTATGAGCCGGTCTCCCAGCGTGTGCCATCAAGCCCCTCCAGCTGGTCCAGAATGCTGCAGCCCGCCTGATCACCAGGCAGCCCAGGTTGGCTCATGTCACCCCGCTCCTCATTGGCCTCCACTGGCTTCCTATTGCCGCACGCATCCGATTCAAGGCTCCAGTGTTGGCATTTCAGGCAGCTAAGGGGACTGCCCCACAGTACATACAATCCCTGATCACTCCCTACTCCCCAGCTAGACCACTCCGGTCTGCCAGCTCTGGTCGCCTTATGGTTCCCTCTCTGCGTGCACCTGGCGGTCGAGCTGCACGTTCATGCCTGTTTTCCATTCTGGTTCCTCAATGGTGGAATGACTTGCCTATTTTGCTCCCTCCCCCTATTTCGACGCAGACTAAAAACACACCTTTTCAAACTGTACCTTAACCCCCCCACCCTCACCCCCCTTTCCGATATGCCTCTTATCTAGAAAATGTTTGCACTTACGATGACTTCATTTTTTGTTTAGAACAGCACTTCATGTTGTAGTTATGGATGTGATGCTTTAACTTGTGGAAGAACCGATGCACTTGTAAGTCGCTTTGGATTAAAAGCGTCTGCCAAATGACTAAAATGTAAATGTAAAATACAGGCTGACCCTAGATCAGTTCTACTGGCCATATCCTGGCATTATAAATTATGAGCCGAGATACAGGCTGACCCCAGATCAGCTCTACTGGCCATATCCTGGCATTATATATTATCAGCCGAGATACTGTACAGACTAACCCTAGATCAGCTCTACTGGCCATATCCTGGCATTATACATTATGAGCCGAGATAGAGACTGATCCTACATCAGCTACTGGTCCGACGTGCTTAATGAACACGGCAGGGAGGTGTTGTGCTGGAGACTCCCTGGAGTCCACTCCGGGCAGCGGAGAGCTGGAATGATTCATGGCTTTGGACAGAGGAATGTCTGCCTCCCATAAATAATCAGAGCAGGAAGGAATTGTCTTTTCATGGGGCCTTATCGCTTTACGAGGAGAAACGTATCAAACAGGCTGGAGGTCAAAGACCTTATTCTGATGACCTCTGATTTCTGTTGTAAATGTAAAAGTTTATGCAAATTAGAAAAACTGTGCCGTAAACATTTTCTCTTCTGCTGATCTCTGGCTGTGTTGAAAGGGGTTTAGAAACGAATCGATCAATGTTTAAGCTTATTTCATACTATTTTAACTCCAAGGAAATGCGCTACGGGTTAATAACATTTGACTGTCTCTTTGCATGCTAACTAAGGCCGACTTGCTCGCAGGGGATTGTGGGAATGTTTTTTGGGAATGTCAAATAGATATCCATCTACTTGAAACCACATCCCTGTATGCAATATTCAGTTAACCTCCAGATTTTGCAATAAAGGCCCATAATGCCACATTTCTTTGATATATATGTACCAGGAGCGATGCAATAGCTGTTTGTCTTGGCAGGCGAATATGCATCTGTTTCCTTATCTTTTCTGCTTAACCTTCGAATCTTTCAAATATTTCAGATTGGTGGGTAATGTCAGAGCCCTGAATGACATTGCCCTGGCCTGGTTTGGGCGTTGGCAGTGTTGCATAATGTGCTCCTGACATCTATAGCTCCCAAAGTGTGATTTCACAGGTGCAACTGCAGCATGAATGACAATCAGCTGGGTCATATGCCTGAGTGGAAATAGTGCGCACAGAGAGTACATAATCCCCGCGGGTGTAATCTATTTCTCCATATCGTGTCCTTGTGTATTACCGAGAGCTTTTATCAACACATCCTGCTGACGTTGAAATGCTGGCTCACTTAGGCTTCCGTGGGTTTGTGTTATGTTCCCACCAAGACGAGCTCAAATAGAAGCACGTGAAAAGTCCCGAAAGGTCCAGGTAAATAGATTCACCCAGAGCTGATGCAGGGTGGCGCAGTATGCTGCAGTTTCCATCACTAGTCCCTTACCCTGGGCTGCTGCAGTGAAATATCCCGGGGGCAGCCTCTAGCCTAGTGGCTAAGGTTCACCACTGGGACCTGGAAGCTTGATGCTTCAAGCCCCAGTGTAGCCACAATAAGACCTGCACAACTCTTTCCCCTTAACCCTGCATTGCTCCAGGGGGATTGTTCCCTACTTAGTCTAGTCAACTGTAAGTCACTAAATAACATTATTATTATTATTATTATTATTGTCATCTCAGAGTGACTGGCCCAAGCTTATAGGTTTAGTGGGGAGAGTATCTCTGATTCCTCTCTGATTCCTGAGTGTAAAGGTTTAGTGTAGTGTCTCTCTGATTCCTGAGTGTAAAGGTTTAGTGTAGTGTCTCTCTGATTCCTGAGTGTAAAGGTTTAGTGTAGTGTCTCTCTGATTCCTGAGTGTAAAGGTTTAGTGTAGTGTCTCTCTGATTCCTGAGTGTAAAGGTTTAGTGTAGTGTCTCTCTGATTCCTGAGTGTAAAGGTTTAGTGTAGTGTCTCTCTGATTCCTGAGTGTAAAGGTTTAGTGTAGTGTCTCTCTGATTCCTGAGTGTAAAGGTTTAGTGTAGTGTCTCTCTGATTCCTGAGTGTAAAGGTTTAGTGTAGTGTCTCTCTGATTCCTCTCTGATTCCTGAGTGTAAAGGTTTAGTGTAGTGTCTCTCTGATTCCTGAGTGTAAAGGTTTAGTGTAGTGTCTCTCTGATTCCTGAGTGTAAAGGTTTAGTGTAGTGTCTCTCTGATTCCTGAGTGTAAAGGTTTAGTGTAGTGTCTCTCTGATTCCTGAGTGTAAAGGTTTAGTGTAGTGTCTCTCTGATTCCTGAGTGTAAAGGTTTAGTGTAGTGTCTCTCTGATTCCTGAGTGTAAAGGTTTAGTGTAGTGTCTCTCTGATTCCTGAGTGTAAAGGTTTAGTGTAAATGAGGCTCTGTGCTGCTCATGCATTACTGTTCATTTGTTCCTGCCGATTCCGATTCACAGACAAGATTAGGGTAGGTCACTGATCTTCCATTCATAATGGAAGAATATTTAATTGGTATCATCCAGTGATATTTCTGCTAATGCTTTTTTGGTTACTTACTTGGCTGTTTTTTCAACTGTGTGAAGTCTTTAAAATGTTGCTATTTTTGATCTGTCTAAACATCGGATACATATTTACTGCTTTTCAAATATTTCTGTACCATACCTTAAGGTATGCACTCTATTAGGTATCTATTAGGCTTTTTTTTTTTTACTTATTGACCAGTCTGGTCCTTCTCCTCTGACGTCTCTCATTAACAAGGTGTTTTGCCTGCAGTGCTGCTGCTCACTGGATGTTTTTAGTTTTTCGCACCATTCTCTGAAAACTATACTGACAACTATACTAGACTGTTGTGCATGAGCATTCCAGGAGATCAGCAGTGTCTGAGATACTCAATTCACCCTGTCTGGCACCAACAATCATGCCACGGTCAAAGTCACTTAGACCGCATTTCTTCCCCATTCTGACATTTGGTCTGAAATACTTTTATGCATTTAGTTGCTACCACATTATTGGCTAATTAAATATTTGCATTGACAAGCTGGTGCACAGGTCTACCTAATAAAGTTCTCACTGAGTGTATATTGCAATATACTGTAAACATGCACTTTTTGGCAATATAATGAGTATATTTGCCAGCTGTGCATTTTGTGTTTGCAGAATATTCTGGGAATGCATCTTGCAGAAATTTCCAGAATTATTTTTTTTGACATCATTACTTATTCCAGTGGGTCAATGTCAGTTTTCCACGAGCCTTTAGTTACTGAAAGCTGTGCATTTTTACACGTCTAGTACCACAAACAGGAGCATCAATAAATCAATCAGATTTTATTTAAAAAATATTTTTTTATAAAGAATGTGTCACAATGTCAGATTTGCCTAAACCACCCTTGAGAAGGTCATAGCTGACAGTGGTCGGGGACATCTCCCTGGATGGCGTACAGGGTGACTGGCCTGGAAAGAGCTGAAAATATACTATAATGCCGGAAATCAGGAAGGAAGCAAATACTTTTTCGTGGCGCTGAATTTGTGATCTCGTACCTTATTATGGAATATGGAAGATGGTGAGAATTTGTGTCTGTGCTTCAGTGAGACGAGAACAGTACCCAGGAAGCTCTGCCGCTGTCATCAGAATCACGGGCCTGCATGCCTGGTCCTGCCAAGCCGCAGGGTTACCCAGCACTTAATTCATCTATTAAAGCAGCTGATTACACATTTAGCTCATCTCTCCTGCTTCCGTCTGAACTGGTTTCTGATTGAAAGGTGTAAACAAAGACGGAATAACACATTTCTTTATTCAGTTAAAAAGAAATACGGTGACTTGGAGCTTGAAGTGACATTTAAACAGAATAATACATCCGATCTGCACAACCCACCACTCACTGTCAAAGCAAAATAATATCATGTCTAAATGCATTATTACTAAAGATATTCGATGGAGGATAAATAATGGGGAAACAAAAACACACAGTTGGAGGTTGTTTTCCGAAAAGTCGATTTCCACTGCTGTACAGCTTCCGAAGTTGCACAGCTTTGCAAATCTCATGATTGGATCATTAGAGTAAATGACTCATTGCGTATAAGCTTGACCTTCACACATGAATGAAATGTAATGATTTTTGAGTGTGTCCTGGTTTTCTCACAAACCCTTGGACAGTTTGCACTGTCTCGGTGTCTGCAGCAGGTCTACGTGATTCACTTTGTACAAGACACACCAGCTCCTACAGAGAGCATGGGAGAAATAATGAGAATATCTGTCCCTGAAGTTATTCTTTACTCTATCCCTGCCATTCTTTCGGTGTTCACCGACAATCCCGAAACCCAGTTCAAGCTAAGTATATTTCCTATTATGATATTTGACTGAAATACTGTTTGTTTTGTAAATGTCTTTACAATAAAATGTTGTTTCGCCCTTGTATACAGTGCAATGTATTAGAGTATATGATGCTGCAGTTAGCACATTTTCCCTATAATATCAAACATGTCTTCCTTCTTTTCTTAATTAATCCACAAGCGCCTTCTTTTCTGTCATACCACAAGCATACAGTATATACAAACCCATTATTAGAGGAAGAGGACGATAGGTGAGAACTGAGAATATGAGATGATGTTTAACTGGTTTTATAACTAAATGAAGACATCTGTCCTTATTGGGCCTTGTTGTTTGGAGTTGTGACCCTTGGAGTGGGCAAACCCAAATGATGTCCATGTGTCAAGGGTCACGGAAAGGTCCTGTACATGGATCTCCTTGAAACAAATGTCATCATTGATCTGTCTCTCGACTCTCAGCTGAAGCTTGCGGTGTTTTTTTTGTGGTTTTATCTCCATGACTTCTCAGTCTGGAGACTGAGATCTTAAGGAGTTATAAGGGCCCTGGGCAGACATGCTTTTGTCCCTGTTACTCAGAGAACTTTGTGTTTTGAAGGTCCAAGGGCTTTTACCTTGAAAGGATATAAAATCTCTGATTTTTTTCTTTTGGTTTTTATAGGATCCAACACATCAGATAACACGTGGATACCCCCTTCACCCTTTTGTTTATCATGTTTGTTGGGTATAATAAAAAGATTAACGCCACATAAGCTCCTGGATTCCTGTACCCAGCACTGCCGTTGCTGGGATTTTGGGCACACGTATTGTGTTTACTGTCTCTAACTGATTGGCAAATGAAACAGTAAAACAACATGGTCACGTTCATCAAACCGTATGCAGCAGAACACCAGGTCCCTTCTTGGTGAACAAATAAGCACTCTATTTGTTGCGTTTGTGGCCCACGGATGGGATATCATTAACCCTTGGCAGTCCGTGTTCCTGTCCTGTGGTTTTCAGGATGATGGATGTAGTCGACTCCCCCACTAAGGACCAACTCAGATTGAATACTGCCAGCTGGGTGTTTGTGTACCTTTCAAACAAATTTGACAGTGTTTCTTGTGTTTTTCTAACATCACCATACCTGTTTTTTCCTTCTCTCTCTCCCTTTTCCTTTGCTCATTCTTTCCTGCTCCCCCTCCCTGCCTCCCCCTCCCCCCCCAGGGCAAGCGGAACAAGCCTGGGGTGCAGACGGCCACTCCGGACCAGGCACGGGGGCGGGGGGAGAAACAAGCCATCAAGTAGGTGCCTGGGACCTGGGGGCGGGGCTAGGTGTGGGGTGGGGTGGGGTTTGGGGAGGGGCCAGGTGGACGTGTGTGGGGCTAGAGGTGGGTGCAGAGGTTGGGGGCGGGGGTAAAGCCAGGTGGATAGGGGCGGAGTTTGGGGGCAGGTTTGGAGGTGGGTGGGGGTGGCACCCGGGGCAGGAGAGGTGGGTCATAATGGCGGTTTTCCATCAGTTTGCCAGAGTCAGTGTATCTAGACCTGTCCCTGAAGACAGGACCACAGAGTAGCAGTGGAGTTGAGTTCCAGCAGGGCTCTTCAGCTTCCCAACTGTCCTCTCAGGTTCGGACACCATCCACAATTACACCCGAAAATCCGGCATTTGCTCAGTTCAGTGATAAAATTTAGGAAATGCAAGGTGAATGTAAGTACTCCTGCAATTTATAAATGTACTCATTGACTGTAAAAGAGCTCATGTTTCCTAGTTTGTAGCTTCTTATTTATTTATAGCAGGATATTTGAAATGATGAAATTGAGCTTAAATCGTTTGAGGATATAGGTGCAGTCTGACTTCTGTTAATATTTTCTGTGGTTGTTAATAGCTGTTATATGTGAAATTTTATATGCCTTTCTAAATGCAGAGTTTAGAAACACAGATGATGTCACTAATATGCGTAAGCTCTGAACTGAAATGAACTTCCACACATCCACAAAGATATAACAGAAGATATAAATTCAACCCTGAATTTAACTGGTAACCAGTGAAGAGAGCTGTGATATATATAGATAGATGTATCTTTATTTATAAAACACTTTTCCAAACAAGTTACAAAGTGCTTTACAGAAACAGGCATGGAATCTAAATAAAACACACCAAAATATCCAGTTTTAAGATCAATGATCTCTCTCCTTAGAGCCTGAGAGATGCCTAGCAGCTGCATTTTGAAGTAAGAGACAGATGAGACGAATTCAGTCCAACACACAATAGATCTCCACAGGTCCTTCAGCAAAAGGAAACTTACTATGGAAATTTTCTCTAAGCTGACAAGTTTAATGATTATTTTTTATAATCTAAATCAATCAGTCTAAATCAAAAATGACACCAAGATTTGCATGCGAGAGAACCTTTGAAGACAGGGACACTAATGAGTCAGCTTATTCACAGATTGAGTCAGGGGGACCAAATAAAATAGCCGCACTCTTGTTTAGCCAGAGCCAAATTATTTGCCATCCAGAGTTTGATGTCCTGAAGTCGTTAGGGACTGATGATCACCAGGTTTCAGAGGAAGGTATAGCTGCCTATGATCAGCATAACGATGGTAGGATATGTTTTGTTTGTGAAGGATGGAACCCAAGGGGTGCATGTGTAGGGGGAAAAGGATGGGGCCAAAGATTGAACCCTGCAGCACTCCACAAGTGAGAGGTACAGAGGAGGAGCAGAATTCTCCAAATTGACAGAACAATATCTATATTTTAGGTAGGAGAGTTTACAGCAGAACCTTAGTAGAGAATGCCACTCTACTATATGACCTGGCAAGTTGTCCCTGCTGGCCCTGCCTCTGGGAAAAGGGGCTTCTCTTTCTGCTTTTCTTCTGGGGGATTTCACACTGTGGGGTGTTTAGACATCTTATATGAATGCTCGACAGCTTTAACCCTTTTCTAACCTCTCCTCCCTCTCTGTCTCTGTTGGCCGTTACTTCAGCACTGAGGGCCAATGGTGGGACAGGCCTCCTGCCTGTTCTCCGACATTCACCGACGCCACTCTGTCTGCTAACGCTAACGCTAATGCTAACCTCTCCTTCTCCTTCCTACTCCTCTTCGTTAACTGAAATTATCTGAGTAACTGCACCTCCTTCCTTCCTGAAAGCAGCTCCGGGATCTCCCTTTTAACATCTCCGCCTGTGTGCTGAGATTCAGCATAATTGCTCGCTAAAAAAAATAATTAACAGCTGTACATTTTTGAATCTCTCCTTTTTCTTCATCCCTCCTTCCAGCTTTTTAAACTCCTGAGAAGATGCAGGTGCTAGAGAATGTTGTCATGACTGATTTTCCCTCTGATTTCTCTCTCTGTCTCACTGTAACACTCTGTATTTCTCTCTCTCTCTTTCTCTCTCTCTCTTTATATTATTTGCATGGCGATATGGGAGGGACATTTATATATAGCCATGCCCATTTCCTTTGGTCCCTCACCCAAATTATCATTAAAATGCATCCCATTGTCAGTTTTGGGCTTCCTGTTTTAGAGTGTCCCTTTTATGCCATCTTGTAACCCTTCACTGCAGCTATAGCCCCATGAACACAGGCCCCTCCCACTATAATCTCAGAGCTCTGTGGCCACTCCCTGTTTCTACAGAAGACTGACCACCTCCCACTAGGATGGCTGTGATTGGCTGACTTGCTTTGACCTGTCTCTCTCTAGCCACAGAGATCTAGACAGAGACTTTTGGAATAGCAATGAGAGCAGCACTGTTCAGCAGACGGAGCTTCTAGACTCCCCTAATCATGTCCCCCTGTGCTCCTAATGGAGTCCCTCGCCCATCACTCGAGTGACTCTCTGTCACGCACGGTAAGAGCCTTCTCTCTGCTCAGAGCTGGCCTGCATTAGGCCCGCGCACACTAACAAGATATTCTCTCAGAGGAATACGAGTATTAGCATAAGCCTCCTTTTTTAGGATAAACACATGCAGACAGATGAACACGCATATGTGGCTTTAATCGATCACGGGGCGTGCGAGTTTGGAGTAATATTTCTTGTCCTCGGCTGCCCTCGTAGCCCTGCTGGTGTAGGTCAGGGATACACACGGCCAGTCCTCCGGGCCTTAATGCTCTTTTATTCCTCCACTTAAATCCGGACTCATTTAAACCTGGGACACCAGGCGAGGCCAATCAGTGGCACTAATCAATCAATTAACTCCGGGTTGGAGAAGAAAAGCAGCAGGACTAATGGAGGCGAGGGCCAGATGTGAGTATCCCTGGTGCCGCGGCCTTCTCCCTGTAAACAGAGACCGTATGACGTCTGGAGGACAGCCCTGTTCCTGCCGGTGCTGTTTCTAACACTGGACACATTGTGTGTTTAGTAGAGATGTAACTTGCCAGTATTTATTTCTTGCAATGCATGGCAAGATTCATTCAAGATCAATTCAACTTCAGTCACCCAAAAAACCCAAACCTTGTTAGCTCCTGTCACATAAAACATTGATACAGGCCTATTTAAGATATGTTGGTAAACTTTGTGTCTAAGATGACATACCTGTCCTCAAGCATCAACATTACCAGGACATTTGGGTAAAATCTTTACTGCACTGTAGCATGCACATGTGCCAGTCTTGACTGTACTGCATCAGTGTTTTTGTAGGAATATCGCATATCGTATAACCTTGCCTCACTTTATAATAAGATAACCACAGAAATTGCATGATTAAAAAAGCCACCAGTTAGACATATGTGAATTCAACCCCACAAAGGCATTTTCATCCAATTAGTGGAAATGTCATTGTTCATACTCACGGGTAGGCACAAACAATGTTTGGACATGTATTTCTCAAGGCTACATGCACGTACTGCATATTTATGACTGAGATGCTGAAGACTATCAAGCCAAAGCTGAATCCTCTCTCTGTTTCCAGGCCAGCTCTTTCTCGTCCTGCTGCTCAAAACTCCTGAAAAGCAACACACGTACCTCAGAAACACCCCTATGGGCTCCTTCCCAAACAAAAACACACGTACCTCAGACACCCCCCTGTGGCCCCCAAAGTCCCTACACCCCTGCTGATCTCCCCAACACCAATGTTTACTTTCTCACCTGTAACCCATGGGGTACAACCATGGAGACGGGCAATCCTCATCTCCAACAAAAATGCACACACACACACACACACAGTCACACAAACATGCTTACGCATGCACGTACGCTCGCACACACATACACACACACACACACACATGCATATGCACAGACACACTTACCCACATGCACACATGCACACACACACAACCACATTCACACACGCATGTGCACACCCACGCACACACACCTAACCTACTACTTCAAAGCCCTTCTCCCTTTTCTCTGTTTGGAATGTTCTCTTGGTTTTTTTCGGAGGGTTGACCGTTGGACTTGGGCATGGTATGGCTTCCCTGTGCATCAGTGCATCCCTGCATTGGATCATGTCCACTTCCCCTCCCAATCACCCTCGGCACCTTCCTAGCTTCCCTCCCGGGCTGACTGGCTCTTCCTATTAACCATCCTCCCGGTTAACCTTCCTAAACCGACCTGCTCACCTTCTTAATCCAAAGAGTTTTCGCCTTGACGTTCTGCTCTCTAAAGACTGGAAGGCCCATATCGTGCACTGTGGTGGGGGTGCAGTCGGAGGTTCTGGTACTGTCCAGGGTGGCCAGGCGTGGAGAACTCTGCTGAACAATAACTCTGGAGATCCCACGTGACCTGCTGAACACTAACTCTGGAGATCCCACCTGCCGTCCACTCCCACCACAGTGATGACTGTGCTCATGTCCCATGGTGCAGTTGGGCTTTGTTCACACTCATATCCGATGCGGTTGAGAAATCTGACACCCGTTTATCCGGGATATGTGATGGTCTGTTCATGTGTAACATATCATCTTCAGATTCTTTGTGCTTAGGCCTAGATCCCATTTTTCCTGGTTGTGGCACTCAGTGTTCCATCCAGCCTGATGACCAGCCGACTCCCACACTTATTATGGGATGCTATGTGTCAGGAGGAAGTGCTGAATTGGAATCCAACCCAGACTACCTCATCGTGTGATTCAGATTTGGGCAATTCTAATCAATATCTAGTATCCTGTATTCAGACCACAATCGTGAAATGTGTCGGATTTGTCAAGAAATATCGGATATGTGTCGCATGATAAACAAAAGTGTAAATGCTGCCATGAATGAATATGGGCCCCATGTCTTTAGAAGTATGAGTGTGGGAATGGGAAAACTGCTGGATTATTTATAGGAAGGATGTGTCTCCTTGAACACGGCTCAAGAGTGCTTATTTAAGATGGCAGCATCAGATCCTCACAAAATCCTCAGCTAAAGTAGCTGTGACAAGGTCATTCTAGGCCTATGGGAAAAGAAGTCGATATTAAACAGTCTCTGCCTACATTAAGTGAGAATCATTAGATCCCTATCAGATTTTCACTTACACTTACATCTGATTTATG
This sequence comes from Conger conger, assembly GCF_963514075.1. Taxonomy (NCBI): domain Eukaryota; kingdom Metazoa; phylum Chordata; class Actinopteri; order Anguilliformes; family Congridae; genus Conger; species Conger conger. Next base: position 40,216,316 of record NC_083774.1, on the reverse strand, counting down.
AATGGAAGTAGAATGAAAAAGTTAAGCTGGAGTCACAATTTGTGTAATTTAACATGAAGATTGGTTTGATGTACTTTATGAAACCTGAAGGTCTACTGCCATTTCTCAGGAAAGTACCATTTCTCAAGTGGAAGTTTCTCTGACCACAAGGATAAGACTAACCCAGTCCCACTAACTGTGTCACCATAAAAATAACTTCATGCTAACCCATTATCCTTGAGGTCAGTGTAACTGCTCCTTGGAAAGGTGCCCATTGGCTGGATTTCAGTGGATTATTCTGCATGCCATCTTAAGAGTTCTGTTCTTACAATGGAAGGTATGATGCATTTCATACCTGTTGTCATAACCTCATGTTTTATTTGAGGCTGATTGTTCTGGGTTACTTGGGAGCAGGATATTAACCTCAGTGGACATACCAACTAGGATGAGGAACTGAATTTCCCATTAAAAAAACTGACTACAAACTGATAAAGTAGACTTTTTCCGGTGTTTAAATCGTATTCTTCACACTGACTGAAGAGTTCTTAAAATGAGACTCAAAGAAGGCCTACACTGTTACCACCGGGGGGCACCACCGTACTGTTCTTTACTACTGATCACAACCCCCCCCTCCCCCACCCACCACCATTTTTGCACATATTCCCTCTTGGCTGGATACCACGCTGTAGATGGCCTAGATGATTATGCTGTAGAGGTGCCCAAACTGATGAGCGCCAGCTATTGTGCTGCCCCCTGGTGGTAGCCTCCATGATCATAAGCCCTAGCACACTCAAGGTCTGGTGCACTGGTGTGGTCAACACATTCTGTTCCTCTCGCTACAGACAGACTGGCACACACAGGCCAGGATTCAGTGGCTCAAAGCCCTGTGGCTTTGTTCTTACCTGGCGCCCATTTTACATAAGGCAGGATGTTTTCGGACATCATCCAATGCTTGCTATATATAGGGTACTGTACTGTACTCATGGGTATCTCCTTATCAAAAGTTACACTCTTCAGGACATAGCCAGTTCATTCTGCATAGACAGTCAGTGCATTCTGTAGTATGCAAGCAAACTCCTCCAGTGAGCCCTTCCACTCCCAGCTAACCCCATACCATAGGCCAGCCTGCCTTCCTGATAACTCTGGCTCCACCTTCCTGTGAACTGGAGAACTGCAATCAGCACCTGCCCCTCCCCTCTCTGCCTGGCTGTGCGGCTTACAACAGGGCTGTTATACCATGCTGATTGGCTGATTGCCCTGTCACTCTACACGTTTCTCTCCATTTCCCCTCCTCCCTCTGTCTCTCCTCAGCGGGGCGTTGTCTGGTCAGAGGGGGGCGTCGGCTGGGGATGGGGGTGGGGCAGGGGGCGGGGCTGAGGGCGGGGTAGGGCCCTATCACAGTGATGGTGCGACCAGCGTAGTACCAGCGAGCGGCAGAACGGGACGATGGCAGACCGTCCAGAGCCACGTGCAGTCTGGAAGCCTGAGGCACAGCAGGTGAGTAGGGAAGGGCTATGGGGAATGACGGGGTAATGTTGGGTAATGTTGGGGAATGTTTGAGAAAGTTTGGGAATATCGGGTGAACATTGGTGTGAAACTTGGGGAAATGTTGGATAAACATTGGAGGAAACTTGGGGGAATGTTGAAGCAAGGTTGGCGAAATGTCGAGAGAAGGTTGTGGGGTAAAAGTGGTTCCAGTGAGGGGATGGGTACGTAATCACAGGTCATCAATCCACCTGATTACTCTGAAGCAAAAACATTCAGATTCAGTGATCTTGAGACAATCCATCCAGACATGCTGTTATATGGAAGCAGAAACTCCCATTAGCAATACCAACTACAATTACCTGGAGCTCAGGAGCAGGCAGCACTGAAGAAACATGGGAGTAAGTAACTTGGTCAGAGAGAGGATAATGTGGGTGGTTTATACCATTTGTTAGAACAGCATACAAGAGGAGCAAGTGGTGTCCAGTCTAAAATCAAAATCAGACTGGACAAGTAAAAATCAAAGGCTTCATTCCAATCACTTATTTTTCTTTCTTGCATTTTATTGTCCTTCCCTCGTGCCGTCCAAAGGAGGACGTAAGATTAGGATGCAAGGATGAGATTTAGGGCCGAGGGACCAAGGCAACATTTATCAGGCAAATGGAACATCCTTGCTCAGTCAACCTTCAGTTTGAAGTGACGTCAATCATGGAGGTGTCGGATGTGGAGAGGTGGATAATTTATATATCACACATATAAAAACAGACTCCTGCAAAGGATGCACTCCTGTGTGCTCGCTGAAGCCTCCTCCGGGAGACTCTTTGCTCCTTGCACCTCCAAGAGGTATTTTACGGATTGGAATATGAATTTCTGGGTCCCATGAGGTCCGAGGACAGGAGGACAGATAAAATAAGTTATTGGAATGAGCCAAATGTCTGGACCGAAGACCACAATTAGCTGGTGGAATCAGATTCTATTACTATTGAGCTAGACCAAAATCCTGCACCGGCCCTTTCCGGCCAAGATTGGACTGATAATAGTTGACTAATAATAGTAACGCAGCTGCCGCCAATCCACGTGTTAAGCTGTTGCAGCATGGGGGACCCAATCCACAGACAGCACAGTGAGAGACAGACAGCGAATGACAGGTCAGGGGCAAACGGGGCACTGCCCAATCAGGTGTCGGGTAGACACTGGGAAAGGAGTGAGTGGCCTGAGAATATTGTGGCGGTCTCTTACCCGCACAGGAAGCGATGATTCACACCCTACTATTCATGCTCTGACTGGCCATGCAAAAAAGACATTCAACATTTTCAATGTTCAAAAATATGTGTTAAAATCCAGTGAGGGATATATGTGATGCAAGCTAGTGCTACTTGTACACATGCACACACAGATACTATATGCAAATAAATATAAATACATATACAGCATATTCAGCAGTGTAACCCACATCTGTAGTGTATTAACAAATATAAATTACAGTACAAATTCACTAAAATATGTTTAAAAGTGAAAGAAAATGTATATTAATTTACTAATGAAAAAACAGACATGCCTTGACTGCATAAGCTTACATTAGGAGTGATCCGAGTATCCATTTCAGACGAGTACTCGGAACTATTATTGACATTTTTCGGAATATGAATGTTGTACGAGTAATTGGATTCATTATCGATCAAGAATGGGCCTGCTTCATTTATTTATTTTTTACATTGGCTGCACATCAGAGAAGAATGCCTAACATAAAGTTAACACTGTTTCATGATAAGCCAGTTCCTACCTGGTTCATTACATTACATTACATTACATTACATTAATGCCATCCCCTTAGATCAGTAAAACTCTCGCCTGCTGTTATTTTCCTCATTTGGCATGTCCAGAGACTGGCTGCCAATGGGGAAGACATGACCCGTTGTAAACACATAAAAAGCCATGTGCTTCAAACAAGCTACAGTACAGAGCTGACTTTAGATATAAATGATCCAGGATTAAAAGTGCCCAAGTTAATTGTAAGGATGGAGGATGTGGTCACGATTTTGTGGATATAGACATTATTTTATCTAGAGGTAAGGTAGTACATTTTGTCAATTTCGCTTTTTTCCGGTGGTGATTCTGTTATTTAGTTATTCACTTCTAAACAGCTAGCTAGGTACTGGGATTGTGCTGTGACACGTGTGGGCGATTGCCATCGGCTTGATTTGCTGTGGAAGTTGTTTGTGGTGATGTTGCGGTGGATTTTTTTAGATTGCTATAATGTTAATGTAGCTAGCTAGCTAGTGAGCTTGTTATGTCTTACCAATTTTTCTGGTCAAATTACCTGTGATCTGAAGTGGTCTGAACACACTTTAATGTGTGAGGATGTCTGAAATGTCTAGCCATTCTCCACCTACGTTTAACTACTCAGTGCCTCCAGCTGGTCTACTATAACGTTAAATGCTTATCTTGGTGGAGCCTGTTGGCTTATTGCTACATGAATGTATAGCACAGAATTCTATTTTAGCTAAATTATCTGCTGTATGGAGTGAGGGTTCTACCTGGGTCAGACTCACTGCATTATCCGTTGGGGTTGCTATAGAAATCAATTGTACTTGTAAATACAGTGTTTTAATGATCATCAATGAATACATTTTTAGCTCCTAAATTGAAATAAGCCTGTGTATTGTAACGTTAGTGGCTGGTAGCTAGTTTAGGTTTACTGTACTGTAGTGTGGGTGATGGATAGACATCACTCGATAGCAACCTGGGGCAGTTTTGTTCTGAATTTACTTATTTTGAAACATATACCGATTATCCATGTGAGCCCAGTGTATTGAATGAGGTGTATTGCCTCCATTGCCTCTGTGTGGTCGCTGGTCACACAAGTGTTTGTGATTTACGGTGTTATTTGGGTGATTTGTATCTGCTTTATTTTATGTAAAAACTGTGACGGGACTGTTTAAACGACACCTCTTCCGGGTTATGCCACGCACACTTCCGAGTATGAGGAATGAGTGACCGGTAATTTAATTGGTTTACTGGTATATAGAAACGGATACCAGTCATGCCCTACTCACTCACCCCTAGCTTACATACCCATCATAACAGCAGCTCTTAAATGGCTCCGGTGGTACAAAGTCTTAAACTTTGTCTGCTGGCTGTCCTGCTTGCTAACTTAACAGGATCAATGATAACATTATTCAGTTCAGGTAAGCTATCCACCACACCCACCTCTCCGGCTAGATTTTGGAAATGTGAAAAAAACAACAATGATGTTTTGAGACGGGTGCGTGGGGGTTGGACCCAAAATGCACGACTCAGAAACAATAGTTAAATAAAGTCCCGTTAGGGCTTTATTCGGGACGAGTCCCAGGAGCGTAGTAAACACAAGCAAAGTCCATACACGAAGATCCAGCCAAACAAATATAAAACAAACAAAAAGCACGGTGCCGAGGGAAGAGGCAATCTCGTAGTCGGTAGACGTGCAGGAAGGTCCGGTAGCAGGAGAGCTGTCAGCGGGGCAGATGAACAGGCGGACGGCAGGCAGAGGCGTAGTCGTGGGCGAAGCGGGAGTCGAAACCATGAAACAATCAGCGGGGCAAAAGTACAAAAACGGTAGGCGAGGACGTAGTCAAAAAACAAACGATGGTCACAAAACAGAAATCAATAAACTATGGTTGGTAAACAGGCTTGGATCGTAACGTGTAATCAAAACAGTAAATGCTCAAGAGTTGCGTGGAAAACAGGCAGACAATTTCGCAGTGAACAGTTGCGCGACTGGGCTATAAATGCAGGTGTAGACAGGTGTAGACAATTAGTTAGAGCATAGCAAGGAAATGGAAAACAGGTGCGATGGATGACAAGTTTAACAAGGAGATTAGTAATCGTTAGTAATAAACCTATCCTGCCCTAGCATTAGTAAATTAGTAAATGACATGCACGGGAAACGTAAGGTAACATGAACACATGATTAGTTTGTTAGTCTCTACCCAATCCTGATCTAGCGTTAGTAGTTTTAGTAAATAGACAAATAGAAACAATTAGGAAGTGAATGACAGAAGGAGAGAGAGAGAAAAGGCGGAACGCAAGGTTTGCGGAAAAACATGTAAAAGTGTATGCATAAACCGTGACCAGTTAACGTAACAATAAACATAAATCAAAACATGACACAAAGCGAAACTAAGACGATAACCACTAAACATAACCAGGAATATAATCGTACGAAAACATAACTAGACATGACAAGAAAATAAATCGTAACGAAACATAACTAAACAACATGACGAACCTAGACTAACATAATACATGAAGACACTACGTGACTAAGACAACATGAATAAACATAAAACATGGCGAGACAGACCTGAAATGTGACATGTTTTTCACCATTAATAATTTTGTAGCCATGTAAATTGTTTCTCAATGACACAAACTAATGATAACATTACATAAGTGTATGTAAGTCTATGGACTAGCTGAAAAGTTAGATGCACTCAGACCAAGCAATTACTGATGAAAGATATTTGGTGGAAATGGAAAACAGCAGAGGCTGTGGGACTCCTTTGAGAAGGGGATGAGCAGAGACCTGTGACCTGATTGGACAAATCTGCTAAACAGGAAGCAAAGCAAGAGAGGGCAGTCCCATAAATGCTCATCTCAGCTGGGGTGGAAATCAGGAGTTGGTTGTTGACCGTATCCTGTAGTGGCACGTGCCTCCATCAGAGCCAGGAGAGCAGTCACAGTTGACTGTCCTGATCAGCCAGACTGGTGAGGGTCAAGCTGAATGCGCTGTTGAAGAAAAGTTGGTTAAGTACAGCTTAAGGCAGAAAAGGCAGTAATGACATTAGTCAATAGTTCCAAATGTCAGAGGATTGCCACTTGCAAGGAAGCTGTTAATAATGTAAGACCGATAAGGAAGAAGCTCACCGGATATAGACTGAAGACAAGCTGATGGGATAGGGTCAAGCAGATAGGTAGTTGTGTGATTATTTGTGATGAGTTGAAGTATGTCTGTGGGTTCCAGCATCGTGAAGGAGGCCAGTGCAGCAGTGGGAGTGCTTTGGGTAGTGTGTGGCATCAATAGATGAGTGAAGGAGTTCTAGCCACCTTGCCTTCAAATAGGGACAGGAAGTAATCTGCAGAGAGGGGGAGGGATGAGGAGCGAAGAGAAGGTGGTGAACAGTTTATGTGGGTAAGACGCATGATATATGCACTGGTTTTTACTGAGAAAAATTTGGGAGTCGGGGAGTGGAACAGCTCCTGGTGAACACAAGGTCTAGCTGGTTATCAGTCTTGAAGGCGGCAGGAGATGAGGACAGGGTGAGGGTGAAGGGCTGGAGGAGTGAGGTAACACTGGAGAACTAACTCTTGGAAGGTTGAAGTGTCCAGGTAGGATTACAGGTGTGGACCTGGAACAGAGAACAGCAATATCGAGAAGGATGAGTTACAGTAATGGCATGGAATTCAAAGGAGGAAGTGCTCAGGGTCTGTATAGGGGAGACATGGAATTACAGAGAAATAAACAGTGCCCCCGCCATGTGTTTTTAGGGAGCGCTGACATCATGGTGTCAGAAAAGGGGTGGACTTCAGGAGTGATGCCTTTTGAGATGTGTTTGTGTGGTCCGGTCGTGACGCCATGCCTTTTGAGATGTGTTTGTGTGGTCCGGTCGTGATGCCATGCCTTTTGAGATGTGTTTGTGTGGTCCGGTCGTGATGCCATGCCTTTTGAGATGTGTTTGTGTGGTCCGGTCGTGATTCCATGCCTTTTGAGATGTGTTTGTGTGGTCCGGTCGTGACGCCATGCCTTTTGAGATGTGTTTGTGTGGTCCGGTCGTGACACGACACCTCCCGTGGGTTTGTGAAGATCCTCTCTTTTTCCATTTCACACCTTCCCCTTGCACCTCTCCTCACACCCTCCTTCTTTCCCTCCAGTCTTTCACTTCTTTGCTTCTTCACCTTTCCTCTCTCTCTCCCTCTCTCTCTGCTCCCCCATCTCATCTATAATTAGATCCTATTTTCAGGCGTCGAAAGTAGTGACATCGTCTTGTGTGTGTGTGTGTGTGTGTGTGTGTGTGTGTGTGTGTGTGTGTGTGAGTGTGTGTGTGAGAGTGTGTGTGTGTGTGTGCGCGCACATACACATCTCACACCTATTCTCACCATCCATCACTCTGTTTCTTCTTTCTGTCTTTCTTGGAATCATTATTAATCATTACTAATTGTTATTTTGTTCTTTATTTTTTGTTTTGTTTTTATTTTAATTGTACGGAATAAAGTTTATAAAAAAAAATTATCTCTCACTGTTGCTTTATTTTTATTTTTTTATTCTACCGTGCTCTCACCAACTCTCTATTTTTCTTTCTTTGGTACTTGGGTTAAAGTTTGACTTTTAACAGAAGTTGTGCCAGAGGGAGGCCAAAACAGCAACATTCAGAGTGAGACCGCAAGGCAAGAACAGGACAGATACATATCTGTGCTAAATGCTCTCTGGTAGCTGTCAACTCCTGAGAGTTGTTTAGCATCTTTTTTTTTTTTTTCAACTGGAGAGATGTCTGTGTTGCTGGGTATAGCACCTCATGTTTCAGTGTGAAAACCCAGCATGTAATTCAGCTGTGATGCTTCCCTGGGACTGCATGATGAGCCTGGGTCTGTGCAGTGGCATGTCATAGAGTCCCATAATTCCCACTGCAGAATCAGCCGCTCATATTTGTGGAGTGACAGTTATTATATGCGATAATTAGTTCCGCAAATTCCATAATCTGGGCAACATTGTGGTGCTGCGATACGGCCCTGCTGAAATTGGAGCAGATAAATCCCCTTTCCGGTAAATTGTGACGGAGAAATAACTCGAGGTTCAAATGCCGAAACGGGCAGTCAAACAAAGTGCAGTCTATGCTCTGGCATACGAGCATTAAACAGAGCGCTTTAGGACTGAGGAGAGAGGGGATGACTGGCATTCTGGGACAGATGAGGAAGGAAAAGAGACAGGGAGGGGGCGGATGCACTGACAGGCAGACCGAAAGCGAGAGCTGGACGTTGGTTGGCTGACTCTTCTTCCCCAGAGGGCAGCTGAGTGTTTAAAAGTGAGAAAAGAGAGAGGGACACGTCACACTTAGACGGAGGAGTGAAGCGAAAGACTTAGGCGGGAGAGTAAGGAGCAGGAAGGGCGGGAAGATGAGGATCTCGCACACGCACAGAAGGGTGGCTAGCGTGCGGCACGGCTCCAGTCACGTGCCCCGGCACGCTCGCCTCCCGCAGAGCAGAGCTGGGCCGGCCCGGCCGCTGCAGAACCGGCCCGCTCTCGCCCGAGCTGCGCAGACACTCGTAGGGCACGGACCTCGCTCCGCGCAAACTTACGGACAGACTCGCTCCGCGCAAACTTACGGACAGACTCGCTCCGCGCAAACTTACGGACAGACTCGATCTTCGCAAACTTCCGGACAGATTCGATCTTCGCAAACTTCCGGACAGATTCGATCTTCGCAAACTTATGGACAGACAGGCGCCTGGCGGCTGCACACACCCACGCATACGCGCACGCCCGTGCATACACACACACCCACGCATACGCGCACGCCCGTGCATACACACACACCCACGCATACGCGCACGCCCGTGCATACACACACACCCACGCATACGCGCACGCCCGTGCATACACACACACCCACGCATACGCGCACGCCCGTGCATACACACACACCCACGCATACGCACGCAGCTGCACACACACATGCAGCACGTATGATGCACTCACAGGCTCTGCAGACCAACTGTGGGCTCTACTGTTACTTCTGCTACTGCTGCTACTGCAGCTGCCTGACCCTCCTCTCTCTCTCTCTCCTCCTCCTCCTATCCCCTCCTCCCCTCCCCTCTCCCTCTCCCCTCTCCCCTCCTCCCCTCCCCTCTCCCTCTCCCCTCTCCCCTCCTCCCCTCCCCTCTCCCTCTCCCCCCACCCCTCCCTCCTGCCCTCCCCCCTTCCTCAACCTCGTCTGCCCCTCCCTCCCTCCCTCCACCCCTCTGTTCCCTCTCTCCTCTCTGTCTTCTGACATCCCCCTATCCTTCATCTACCCTGACCCCTCCCACTTCTCCTCTGGCCCCTCCCCCTCCCCCCTCAATTCCTCCTGTCCTGCCGCCCCCTTTCCCCCTGACCCCGCACCCTCACCCCACCGTTTCCTCCTGGCCCCTCCCTTCCTTCGCCTCCTGCCCCGCCCACACCCCTGCCACTGCCACCGGCCCCTGTCCCGCTCCTTCCTCTCCCTGCTCCTGTGCCCCTCCAGCATTGGGGATCCATCCCTCTCCTCGGCCCCCACAGCCCCGGAGCACCAGCCCTCCTCCGGGCCCCCCAGGCCTCGAACCCTGCTCCGGCAGCAGAGCCTGCAGCAGCCCCTCCCGCACACGGCTCCGCCGCCCACCTCACAGAGCCTGGGCCAGCTGCAGCCGGGCGGGGCCCCGCATGGAGGGGCCCCCAGGGGGGCGCGGGGGGCCGGCAGGGGCGCCAGGGGGGGCCACCTGCACACAAACCCTGGCAGCTGGGACCACATGATGGGGCAGATCCGCAACCGCGGCCTCGACGTCAGGTCCTTCCTGTGAGTCACTGGACCTTTTGTGTGTCCCTGCTGTCCTGTGTCTCTGACTCTGTCCTCTATGACTCCCTGCTGTCCTGTGTCTCTGACCCTGTCCTCTATGAGTCCCTGCTGTCCTGTGTCTCTGACTCTGTCCTCTATGACTCCCTGCTGTCCTGTGTCTCTGACCATGTCATCTATGACTCCCTGCTGTCCTGTGTCTCTGACTCTGTCCTCTATGACTCCCCGCTGTCCTGTGTCCCTGATTCTATCCTCTATGTGTCCCTGCTGTCCTGTGTCTCTGGCCCTGTCCTCTATGACTCCCTGCTGTCCTGTGTCTCTGACCCTGTCCTCTATGACTCCCTGCTGTCCTGTGTCTCTGACTCTGTCCTCTATGACTCCCTGCTGTCCTGTGTCTCTGACTCTGCCCTCTATGAGTCCCTGCTGTCCTGTGTCTCTGACTCTGTCCTCTATGACTCCCTGCTGTCCTGTGTCTCTGACCCTGTCCTCTATGAGTCCCTGCTGTCCTGTGTCTCTGACTCTGTCCTCTATGACTCCCTGCTGTCCTGTGTCTCTGGCCCTGTCCTCTATGAGTCCCTGCTGTCCTGTGTCTCTGACTCTGTCCTCTATGACTCCCTGCTGTCCTGTGTCTCTGACTCTGTCCTCTATGAGTCCCTGCTGTCCTGTGTCTCTGACTCTATCCTCTATGAGTCCCTGCTGTCCTGTGTCTCTGACTCTATCCTCTATGAGTCCCTGCTGTCCTGTGTCTCTGACTCTATCCTCTATGAGTCCCTGCTGTCCTGTATCTGGCTCATACTGTATGTGTCCCTGCTGTCCTGTGTCTGGCTCATACTGTATGTGTCCCTGCTGTCCTGTATCTGGCTCATACTGTGTGTGTCCCTGCTGTCCTGTATCTGGCTCATACTGTATGTGTCCCTGCTGTCCTGTATCTGGCTCATACTGCGTGTGTCCCTCCTGTCCTGTGTCTGGCTCATACTGCGTGTGTCCCTGCTGTCCTGTGTCTGGCTCATACTGTATGTTGTTTACAGGGATGGGTAGTGTTTACTTACGCAGGTATTTTAAGCATGTGTGTGTTTTTGATATGCAATATGAGGTTTCTTACCTCATTATCATTTGGTTTGTGTCTCTGAAGCACTGCTGGCTATTGTTACTTATTAAAGACTCTTCTGTCTCCTTATCCATCATTCACCAGCACTTCAGCCTGATCTTTCAGCCCATCTCATTTATCCACTCGTTCTCAGCTCAAACGCAATCTGGCTCACCCTCAAACCATTTTTAATACCAGGCTAGATGGGCAAGGTAAAGGACTGTGTTCTCCTCTCATTCAGCGTCCCTCTGTGAGCTCGATTATCTGAGTGTCCTTTAGCCTTCTCTGCTGTCCTCCACCTTTTACCATCTTTCTCTCACTCATAACTTCTTTTTATCGTCCCTTCTCAGTCCAACACTTTCAAACTGTGTATCAGTCCATTCATGGCTTAAAATACAAAAAAATACTCTTAAACACACAGTCTATGTTTGCTTTTCAAATATTTTAAATGCATATTTGAGCGTGTTCGGGGAAAAACTGTTTGCACACTAGTGTGAAGATGACAGGTGCAAGAGACACACCAATGCAAATTATCAAAGTAAACTTCACAGCACTGCTTATGTTGAAAGCTGACTTTTCTAATTGTAGCTCACTTATGTTTTGAACATTCTTCATATCAATGGTGAGAACTTAATATAGTCCTGCTTATTAGTAGTCCCATTGTCAATCATCAACTAATGACAAGGTCCTGTTCTGAGGTGCCATTTTTATTTCTGGAGATGCTTTAGCTCTAATATTTTCTCTTGCTGTGTGAAAGTGGACCTCTTGGTGCAGACAGATGCTGCGAAGTAGTTTGATAGGCATGCAAACGCAGTCTGTCAGTTTCCATGAGGTTGGGTGTTTTTGCTTACAGGCGGTTTTTTCAGTCTTTTTGCTGAATGGATTTCAATTCATTTCAGACATTTTGGGCCGTTTTGTGGGTGAGACATTAAACTGACTCACTGTGGGCATTGGAGAGATTGTGGTGCTGTATCGCTAGTGGCCCGCCCAATTCACTGGCGCAGTCATTCCCTCCCTCTCCCGGTCAGATAATGTGTGGTGAGGTTCTGGTTCTGGAGGTGTGTTTGTGTGTTCTACAAAATGGCTGCCGTGCTTTGCCCAGGTGGTGCTGCGCTTTGGTGGAGGTTGAAGTGAGTTTCCCCCCTTCATCGTGAAGCCTTATGTGCTCCTCATAGCAACAGCAGCAAGCTGTGAGTACAGAGGTCGTAGCTTTTTCAAGCCATAAGTTTTTGTAATTTTGTCCAACATTGGGCTGAACATGTCCAATTCCCAACCTAACTTGGCATGTTCAATCATCTGTAACCGCAACTGCGTTCATGCCTGAACCCCACTGCAGATTCAGGAGTTCTTCTCCCAAACATGTGGTTTTATCAGTAGCTCCTTGCTCTGCACAGATGACCAAGCTCGCAGAGTGGAGTTGGATGAAGAACTATTATATGTGACTGTGGCCACCTGTTTGACCAGTGGGGCTCAGTAGATAGTGATGAAATGCAGACCACTAATGAACTGAATCCTCCCATAAACTCACTGATGCAATTGCCAATTGGCACTGGCACGATATGTCCTGGATACTAGCTGATCAAGACACTGGAACAGAGCCTTAACGGGTACCAGACCATGGGGCCCATCCACACACAGGAACAGAGCCTTAACAGATACCAGACCATGGGGCCCATCCACACACTGGAACAGAGCCTTAACAGATACCAGACCATGGGGCCCATCCACACACTGGAACAGAGCCTTAACAGATACCAGACCATGGGGCCCATCCACACACTGGAACAGAGCATTAATAGATACCATACCATGGGGCCCATCCACACACGGGAATAAAGCCTTAACAGATACCAGACCATGGGGCCCATCCACACACTGGAACAGAGCCTGAAAAGATGCCAGACCATGGGGCCCATCCACACACTGGAACAGAGCCTTAACAGATACCGGACCATGGGGCCCACCCACACACTGGAACAGAGCCTTAACAGATACCAGACCATGGGGCCCATCCACACACTGGAACAGAGCCTTAACAGATACCAGACCATGGGGCCCATCCACACACTGGAACAGAGCCTTAACAGATACCAGACCATGGGGCCCATACACACACTGGAACAGAGCCTTAACAGATACCAGATCATGGGGCCCATCTACACACCGGAATAGTACCTGCCAGGCCTTTAGACTGAAGTTTAACAGATCCAATTACTCAGATGAGAAAAATTCATATAGCTAATTAATAATATTCTGTGTGCGCAACCAGGTGGCTGTGAATTGGCAACAGAGATAAAATTACTGTGGGGTAAAATGTGGGATTGTTCCCTTGGCAGTGCTGTGTGTGGGGGGGGTAAATGGTTGGCATTTATATAGCGCCTTTATCCAAAGTGCTGTACAATTGATGCTTCTTATTCACCCATTCACACACACACTCACACACCAATGGCGATTGGCTGCCATGCAAGGCACCAACCAGCTCATCAGGCTTTTGCAGAAAGTTTAATTTAAGTGGATATAAAAGAAGCAAAAGTGTGGGATTGTTCCCTTGGCAGTCCTGTGTGTGTTTGGGGTTAAGTGTGGGATTGGTCTTTTGGCTGTCCTGTGTGTGTGTGGGGTTAAGTGTGAGATTAGTCTTTTGGCAGTGCTATGTGTGTGTGTGGGGGGTTAAGTGTGAGGTCCTTTGGCAGGGCTGCTGTGTTTAAGCTGAGTGTGCTGAAGCCATTGTACCACTGATACAAGAATGACAGAGACCGTGTTCCAGTGTGTATAGGAATACTGTGTGTGTGCATGTGTGTGAGAGTTTGCATGTTTCTGTCTGTGTGTGCATCTGTGTTTGTGTGTGTGTGTGTGTGTGGGTGTCTGTCTGTGTGCGTATGTGTGTGTCTGTGTGCACGTGTGTATCTGTGTGTGTGTTTGCATGCATGCTTGTGTGTGTGAGTGTGTATGCGTGAATGTGTGTGTTTGCGTGTGTGCATGCGTGTGTGCCTGTGTGTGTATGTGTATCTGTGTGTGTTTGCATGCGTACTTGTGTGTGTGAGTGTGTATGTGTGATTGTGTGTGTGAGTGTGAATGTGTGTGTGTTTGTGTGTGTGCATGCGTGTGTGTGTGTGTGTGTGTAAGTGAGTGTCGGTGTATATCAGTGTAAAACAAGGCTTATGAAGCTTTGTGTGGATTCCACTTAACCCCACACTGAGTGCAGCATTGATTCGCTGTCCACAGGAACACTGCCCCTATGATGGGCTGTCCCTGCAGGGAGGGAGAGAGAGGGGGAGGGGGTGGAGATGGACAGGGTGGCAGAGATGGAAAGGTCAGAGACATGATGATTAAAATAGATCTGAAATGTGGCAAGTGAACAGATATAGTGCCTTGCAGAAGTGCTCAGGCCCTTGACCGATTCTCACATTTTACTGCATTATAAAGGATGTATTGAAATGTAGTTCTTTGTGATACTTTATACAAAAACCCTGCATTATACGGTACCTTTTCTGATAGAAAATATTTCAAAACAAGGGAAATATGCTGTTTGGGTCAGTGGACGAGGGTAGGGGCGAGTCCTGTGAGGTTTTAGATGTGATCCAGTAAACCCTGTCTCTACATGTCTCACTGCAGTCCTGCTCTTCCTCTGAGCTGGCTCACTGCTCAGTCAGTCTGCAGTGAGTCCTGTTTCAAATCAGGTAGCTCTCCAGAGTACACTTCTTTCCCAGGGAACAACTGTTTGGACATTACAAATGAAACCCATATGCCGATAACCAAATGGTGCTTTTTTTGTTTTTTTTTTACAAAATGATAGACACAAGACAAAACAAACCAAAATCACAAAGTCCATAAACACATGTCCAGCAGGGCGGCATACATGCATTAGCACAGATGTGGAAGTGGGCAGAATAAAGGTCTGGCTAAAGTCGCACCTCCAGAAGATAACTTCCCTCATCTTAAATTAGCACCTCCAGAAGATCACTTCCCTGATCTTAAATTAGCACCTACATAAGATCAATTCCCTCATCTTAAATTAGCACCTACAGAAGATCAATTCCCTGATCTTAAATTAGCACCTACAGAAGATCACTTCCCTGATCTTGAATTAGCACCGACAGGAGATCACTTCCCTGATCTTAAATTAGCACCGACAGAAGATCACTTCTACAGAGTATCCGGCCTTCTTGGAGTCACTGGGCGGCATCCTGGAAAGGGTGCCACCCGGAGACTCCATAGTTCTGCTGGGCGACTTCAACGCTCACGTGGGCAATGACGGAGAAACCTGGAGGGGGGTGATTGAGAGGAACGGCCTGCCTGATCTGAACCCAAGCGGTGTTTTGTTATTGGACTTCTGTGCTGGTCATGGATTGTCGATAACAAACACCATGTTCGAGCATAGGGTAGCTCATAAGTGTACTTGGTACCAGAGCACCTTAGGCCAAAGATCGATGATCGACTTTGTGGTCGTATCATCAGACCTGCGGCCGTATGTCTTGGACACTCGGGTGAAGAGAGGAGCAGAGCTGTCAACTGATCACCACCTGGTGGTGAGTTGGATCAAGTGGCTGGGGAGGCTGCCGGACAGACCCAGTAAACCCAAACGTGTAGTGAGGGTGAACTGGGAACGTCTGGCGGAGGCCCCTGTTCGCGAGGTCTTCAACTCCCACCTCCGGAAGAACTTCTCACGCATCCCGGGGGAAGCTGGGGACATGGAGTCCGAGTGGGCCATGTTCAAAGCCTCCATTGCAGAGGCGGCAAGCAGGAGCTGTGGCCAGAAGGTCATCGGTGCCTGTCGGGGCGGCAACCCAAGAACCCGCTGGTGGACACCAGCGGTGAGGGAGGCCGTCAAACTGAAGAAGGAGGCCTTTCGGGCTTGGCTGGCCCGGGGGTCCCCTGAAGCAGCAGACAGGTACCGGGTGGCCAGAAGGGCTGCGGCTTCGGCAGTCGCTGAAGCAAAAACCCGGGTATGGGAGGAGTTTGGGGAGGCTATGGAGAAGGACTTTCGGTTGGCCTCGAGGAAGTTCTGGCAAACCATCCGACGACTCAGAAAGGGAAAGCAGGGCTTGTCTCAGGCTGTTTTCAGCAGGGGAGGAGAACTGCTGACCCGGACTGGGGATATTGTCGGGCGGTGGAAAGAGCACTTCGAGGAGCTCCTGAACCCGAACAACACGTCCTTTGTGGAAGAGGCAGAGCCTGAAGACTCGGGGGAATCTGTACCTATATCCCTGGCGGAAGTTGCTGAGGTAGTCAAAAAGCTCCTCAGTGGCAAGTCGCCGGGTGTAGATGAGATTCGCCCTGAGATGCTGAAGGCTCTGGACATTGTTAGGCTGTCTTGGCTGACACGCCTCTTCAGTGTCGCGTGGAGGTCGGGGACAGTACCTGTAGAGTGGCAGACCGGGGTGGTGGTCCCCATTTTCAAGAAGGGGGACCGGAGGGTGTGCTCCAATTACCGGGGTATCACACTCCTCAGCCTCCCTGGGAAAGCTTACTCTAGGGTACTGGAAAGGAGGCTCCGACCGACGGTCGAACCTCGGATTCAGGAGGAGCAATGTGGCTTCCGTCCTGCCCGTGGAACGGTGGACCAGCTCTTTACCTTGGCAGGGTTGCTGGCGGGGTCATGGGAGTTTGCCCATCCAGTCCACATGTGCTTTGTGGACTTGGAGAAGGCTTTCGACCGTGTCCCCCGGGGAACCCTGTGGGGTGTACTGCGGGAGTATGGGGTACCGGGGCCGTTGTTACGAGCCATCAGGTCCCTGTATAACCAAAGTGAGAGCTGTGTCCGCATTCTCGGCACAAAGTCAAGCACGTTTCCGGTGGGTGTTGGACTCCGCCAAGGTTGCCCCTTGTCACCGGTCCTGTTTGTGGTATTCATGGACAGGATCTCAAGGCGCAGCCGAGGTGAGGAGAGTGTCCGGTTTGGTGACCTCAGAATCGCATCTCTGCTTTTTGCGGATGATGTGGTTCTGCTGGCTTCATCAGACCGTGACCTTCAGCACGCACTGGAGCGGTTTGCAGCCGAGTGTGAAGCGGCCAGGATGAGAGTCAGCACCTCCAAGTCCGAGGCCATGGTTCTCTGCCGGAAAACGGTGGATTGCTCCCTCCGGGTTGGGAACGAGTCTTTGCCCCAAGTGAAGGAGTTCAAGTATCTCGGGGTCTTGTTCACGAGTGAGGGTAGAAGGGAGCGTGAGATCGACAGGGGGATCGGTGCAGCGTCAGCAGTAATGCGGGCGTTGCACCGGACCGTTGTGGTGAAGAGGGAGCTGAGCCGGAAGGCGAAGCTCTCTATTTACTGGTCGATCTACGTCCCAACCCTCACCTATGGTCACGAGCTTTGGGTAGTGACCGAAAGAACGAGATCGCGTATACAAGCGGCCGAAATGAGCTTCCTCCGTAGGGTGGCCGGGCTCAGCCTTAGAGATAGGGTGAGGAGCTCGGACATCCGGAGGGAGCTCGGAGTAGAGCCGCTGCTCCTTCGCGTCGAAAGGAGCCAATTGAGGTGGTTCGGGCATCTTATCAGGATGCCTCCCGGGCGCCTCCCTTTGGAGGTTTTCCGGGCTCGTCCAACTGGGCGGAGACCCCGAGGGAGACCCAGAGCCCACTGGAGAGATTATATATCTCTCCTGGCCAGGGAACGCCTCGGGATCCCCCAGGAGGAGCTAGAATGCGTTGCTGGGGAGAGGGACGCCTGGAATACCCGGCTTTGCCTACTGCCCCCGCGACCCGACTCCGGATAAGCGGGTGATGATGGATGGATGGATGGATGGAAGATCACTTCCCTGATCTTGAATTAGCACCTACAGAAGATCACTTCCCTGATCTTAAATTAGCACCTTACAGCTTGCTGACAATGACTATGTGGACCAGAATGTGAAAGAATGCTTTCAATGGGCACAGTAGAATTCTACAGCTCAATTTGCAAATGTTATTTTTTCACACTATTCATTTCACAGCCCAAAACATATAGGCTAAAAGTGGATAGCCATTTGCTAAGCCACAAACAGTATATTGAAGTGCATTCAAAACCCTAAAAACGTTTTTATTATTGTTATTGAAACTAAGATCTGATTGAAGGTGATGCAGATTATGCTTCTGATTGTGAATTGGTTATCGAATAGAGCAATCACACCTGATTTAGTTGGAGACCTACCCAGGTGGTGAGGGAATTTCAGTTTCATCTTTGGAATGATTTTGTTCAAGAGGGACCAAAAGTGGGTGAAAGAGGAAGAACAAATGTCTGGATGTTGGAGAGGGAGTATGAATTTTTGGTGCCATTCAACATTACATTATTGCCATTTGGCAGAGTGACGTACAGTTGATTAGACTAAGCAGGAGACAATCCTCCCCTGGAGCAATGCAGGGTTAAGGGCCTTGCTCAAGGGCCCAACGGCCATGCGGATCTTATTGTGGCTACACTGGGATTCAAACCACCAACCTTGTGTTTCCCAGTCATTTACCCTAACCACTACGCTACAGGCTGCCCTGTAGATGTACATAGATGATGGATGCTGGATGCCTGGAGATATCAACTGATGATGGCCTGGGATGGATCAGGCATGCACAGAGCTTCTTTCCATGGTGTATACAAGAGAGGATGTATGCTGTAATGCTGACAAGAACATGAAGCCATATGAAGTAGACCAGGTAGACAAAAACCAGCATTACTGTACCTGTGACTTCCAATATTGTTTTCACTGTAAACTACATCCATGTTTGCCAATAAAACCTTTACTGCAGCATTCCTATAACATGTCCCTTTTGCATGTACTGTGGTACATTCCATTCAGTAAAGATTAAATTGCAGATGCCATTCTGCTTTGCAATGGACAGTTTGTAAAAAAACCAAAAAAACATTGCTACACTATGAAGTAATACTTTAATTACAAAAGAAAAGAAGCACTATAGAGCACACAAATATTTACTACTTGATTGTCAAAAACACTGCATCTACTGTAATGCAGTAAAAAAACCTATTTGTGCTGTGATTGACAATGTATTCTTGTTGGAAGAAAACTAGTATTTTGGTGAATGAAGTTATTTTGTTCTGGGTTTTCCAAGCTGCATATTGATGCGGAGAGTTGTATGGAGTGTTTTGAAAGAGTGAAAATGTGTGTTAGCAATTATAAAAAAACGTGAAATAAACCTGGTGATAGTTGAAAGGTGTTGCAGAGGGAGACAGAGGGATGGGAATAAGAAGATGGAGGCTTTTACAGACAAGGAGATGGATGGAAGAAAAATAGTGAAGAAATTACAAAAGACATGTGAGAGAGAGAACAGAGAGAGAGAGAACAGGCTAACGGTGTAAAATTAGATTTTCAAAGGAGAGGAGGGGGATGAGACCCAGCTAGCACTGCACAACTCTCAAATAGAAACAATTAGTCCAGATACTTTTAATTAGGCTTCATTAAATCCCAACTCTGGAGTCGAGAGGGAGTGGAGGAGGTGTGCTGAAATTATAATGAGGAATTTGGTCTGTTTGTGTCTGTTTGTGTGCGTGTGTGTGTGTGTGTCGTTCAGACACTTTAATCTTTTATCCAACCAATTTTCCCCACATACACAATCCATGGGCTCATTCCAATCACTTATTTTTCTCCTGTTCTTCTTTCTACTCTTTGCTCCACCCATCAGGAGAGGCGAGAAAAATAAACGAAGACTTGGAAATCGAGAAAAAATAAATTAGGTGATGGAATGTCCTTGCTCCTTCAGACAAGGTTAATGGGCAGAGTTGCCACGTCACGCTTTCCACAAAAAAATACTTCCGCAAAGGATGTGCTGATGTTTCCTTGCTCAAAGGAAAGATTGAGAGGTCCTAATTTGTACTTCTAGCTTCAAGAAGGAACTTTTAGTGGGGTAGAATGCACTTTAAGATGGTGGACCTCGATCGATTTCTGGGTCAGAAGCAAGGAAGGAAAAAAAGAGGAGAAAAATAAGCGATTGGAATGTGTCAGTCATCTCAAGCTCTCCTCTCTTCTTTAACCTCTCTCCTCTCTTCTTTACCCTTTCTTCTTTAACCTGCATTATCATCAACACAATAATCATTATTTATATACAATCTTTCATAGAAACAGCAAAGTGCCTCATGAATCCCACTTAGAAAAAGACATTATAAGTTGTGCAGAGTGCAGTTCATTTATTTTCTTGTTTTTTTGTTGCTGATCATGCCTGATTAGTTAATTAGTACTACATCACGTTTTCTTTAATTGTTTTAAAACAAACTAAACTCAAATGAATAACCATACACGTAAAAGGTCACATTAGTTTTTTTGTGGGCCATGAAATTGTTGGAGAACAAGAGTGGAGAATGGTAAGAGTGTAGAAGACTTACCATTCTCCACTCTTACCAAACTCGCCAGAACGAGAAGGGCTTGAGAGACTGTCCAGCGAGTGATTGCACTGCTGAATGTCTCCCATTTTTTGAGGACAGGGAAGTTCAGAACCAATGGAATGTGCTTGAACCCTGGAGACAATCTAGGCCTACATGGGATAGACTCAGCCTTCAGCCTGGAAATTGTTTTAACCACGGAAATCTTCCCTCTCCCTTCCCTGTATCTCCAAAAGTCCTGAGAGCGCTGGCTACTGGAGTCCAACGATAAGTGCACCAGGAGGGATTTATTTTATTTTATTTTGGGACATTTCTTTTTATGTGCATTTATCTATGTTATGTGTAAAGTAAAGATCTTTCTTGGTTTGACAATTGTGTCTTGTGTTGTGTCTGTGTAGGGGGCTCGTTTAATGTTTTGATATCACCAAGTTTATTTAGTACTAAAGCGTGGCTAGCGAACAGCAATTCACCATCAACAGGTCCCTAGATTCAAGTCATAAATGGAGTACAGTTTGGATGTTGCTCTCGTTTGCTATTTGGGCAATAAATAAATCTAATACTAGTTAAAACGTATTCTTTCCTCTGCTGGTTCAGAGCCCCATTGAGACAGGTGTTACACTCACATCAGGTAAAAACGATTTTTACAATGACAGGAATAAATGAATCAGCATAGATACAAGGCATGAAAGGTAATACAAAACACATTTCAAACACAGTGTATGTGAAGTGAGAGTGTGTGTGCGCGCGCATGCGCGTGTGCTTGCGTACGTGCTGGGGTGAGCTTTGTGCGTTTATGAAGACAAAAGAAGGGAATCCTTTCATGAACGCGTGCCCCACGAAATCGAGTGTCTGGATTCATTTCCTGTGCTGTTTGTGTGTGTTTGTGATGGAGATTGATGGAGATATGGCAACCCAGAATATTATTCATTTGGAGGGAGATTGATGGAGATATGGCAACCCAAACCCACAGCAGTGACAGCAGTGTTCATTATGAAAGCCTTTATGTGTGCTCTCCCGTGGACATCATTTCCTCTCCACAGAGACACTAGACGCTGTGACTGCAGGATCTCTGCTTCTTCTCACCGTATTCTTCTCCTTCTTCTTCTTCTTCTTCTTCTTCTACCCCTTTCCCCCCTTTCTTTCCTTTCATATTCATTTCACTCCATTGTGTCCATTGTTTCTCTCATCACCACCCTCCTATCCTGTTGTTTTCTGCTCCTCTCCTCCCCCCTCTCTCTCGCTCTCTCTCCCCTGAGCAGCGAGGGGAAGATGGTGGTCCTGTCTCTGGCGATAGGGCTGGCTGAGCAGGATGACTTTGCTGACCTGCCCGATCTACAGGAGGTGCAGGAGAGCCAAGATTCCCCTCCTGATACGAGGTACTACCCACAAGAGCAGTGCTTGTGTGTGTGTGTCTGTGAGGGTGTGTATGTATGCATGTACATGTGTGTGCGTGTGTGTGTGTATGTATGTATGTATGTATGGGTGTGGGTGAGAGAGAGAGAGAGAGAGAGAGAGACCCCTAATCCCCCCAATTAATATATAAATATAGACAGTGCTGTGAAAACATATTTGCCCCCTTCCTTATTTTTTCTATTGTCACAATGAATGGTTTCAGATATTGAGATGGAATATTAGACAAAGGGAACATGAGTAAACACAAAACACTTTTTTGTATTATTATTGCACTTATTTTATAAAAAAAGTTATCAAATACCCATATCACCCCTGTGAAAATGTAATTGGGGCGTAGTGGTTAAGGTAAATGACTGAGACCCGCAAGGTCGGCTGTTCGATTCCCAGTGTAGCCACAATAAGATCTGCACAAGCGTTGGGCCCTTGAGCAAGGCCTTTAACCTTGTATTGCTCCAGGGGGATTGTCTCCTGCTTAGTCGAATCAACTGTACATCGCTCTAGATAAGAGCATCTGCCAAATGCCAATAATGTAATGTAATTGCCCCCTTAAACTTAATAAGTGGTTTCACCACCTGTAGCAGCAATAACTGCAACCAAACGCCTTCTATAATGTGTTATTAGTCTTTCATAGTGCAGTTGAGGAATGTTAACCCACTCTCATGCTTTTAAAAAGACGGTAGGTTGTTTTTCAAGCATAATCTGCTCTTTTCAGGTCCTGCCATAGCATCTCTATTGGATTCAGGACTTTGAATAGACCACTCCAAAACCTTCATTTTGATTATTTTCAGCCAATCAGATGTGGACTTGATTTGGACTTTGTCCTGCTGCATAAGCTGATTACGCGTCAGAGTCAGCTCATAGACAGATGACAGATGACCTTAATCCATTTTTTGGCACAGAGCAGAATTCATGGTTCCTTCAATCATGGCAAGTTGTCCCAAGGCAGCAAATAATTCCCACACCATCATGTTTGACTTTTAGTATGATGTCCTTACTGCGAAATACTGTATTTGATTTACAGCAGGCTTCATGGGACCCGTATCGTTCAAAAAGTTTTACTTTTGACTCATCTGTCCATAGAACTTTATCCCAAAAGGGGACATGGGGATCATCCATTTTTTCAATTGTTAGAATTTGTTTCCACCTTGCTACTTTCTCACAAATCCCTTATCTCTGTGTCCGTGGAGGAATTTTGTTCTGCATTTGGAGATAATGGCTCTCCCTCTGGTTCAGTGGAGCCTCATTTTCAGCTTCAGAGGTGGCTGTGTGGCTTTCTCGAGTAATATGTGTCAACAACTTTTTAAATCATCTCTTTTTCTCTGAATTATATGTTTGATATGCCAAGAAAAGTGGGCTAAAATGTGAAAGAATGATCTCAAATTATGGGAAATGTTCGATTGCAGTTATTTCTGCTAAAGGTGGTGAAACCAGGGCCCTATTTCATAGACGTCACCTCAACAATCTAG
Source organism: Conger conger (assembly GCF_963514075.1). Taxonomy (NCBI): domain Eukaryota; kingdom Metazoa; phylum Chordata; class Actinopteri; order Anguilliformes; family Congridae; genus Conger; species Conger conger. The sequence goes on along the minus strand of NC_083774.1, from coordinate 40,193,027 downwards.
GATAATTTGATGTGTCAAATTATCCAATCAATTAAATTGGCTCTGCTATAAAGGGCAGATGAATCACATGGCAAAAACAGGATCATACTCTTTGTATAGACAAAGGAATACGGGGCTCTGCCCACGTCAACATTTACGAAAGCAGGATACAGAGCCCACAACGTTCCAAAAAGTATTTTTGTCTTGGGTGCATAAGATGATTCCCTCATGATTCAGTCGGAGGCACTCATAGTCTTAAGGTATTGATGTTCTGAGAAAACACGTTCCTCTCTAAATGCTCGTCTTACAGAGCTGCCTCATTCATCAGGAAGAACCTGGCTGAGCTCATTTCTGCTGTCTGAGTGAGATTTCACCAGGTTGTTTATATTGGCCACGTTTATGTTATCCTCCTAACTTAACCTTGAACCTTGGGTTTTCCAAAATGAGTTAGGGATAGGGCGCCGTTATTAAGATGATTTTTTGCACAGGGGTGATATAGGTGTTTTTTGTTTAAGCTGACTGCTTGTCTGATATTACATTTTATTTAAAGATCTCAAAACAGGAAAGAAAAAATGTGGCATATAATAAACACATATGTTATGTTCAAACATAGGGGAAAACTAGATGCTTTCATTTCAATACATTTAGGTTTTTATTACCATATGTGTCAAAATTATTGGCACTCCTAACAATTATCGTAAATAAAACCTTTTCCCTCATTTTTCTAATTTAGTGAAACTGAAAATGATGGAATGACACAATATACTTCCTTTAGACTGAGATTAACTACATTAAGTAATGTTATTTCAGTTAGATTTTATTTACAATAATTGTTAACATGTTTTGACATGTATGGGTTTTAGAAAAATAAGTTTACTTAATAGAAAAAACATTGAAACATGAGAATAAATGTACTGACATAAAAGTATATATCTTTTCATATTTACCATTTGTTTGAACATAACTGTAGTTTGTAGTTTACCTAGCAACTGTAGGCTGCTAAATCATTGGTGAAAATATGTTGTTTAGCTGTCTTTCAGGTTTATAAATCTGAATTGAATGAGAAGATCTACTGCAATTTGTTCTATATAGTATATATATAAATAATTATAAAACGGGCAGGACAAATCTCGCAATCTGATTAATAGCAGTGAATAAAATAACTACCACTGCGAGAGTTCTCTTGGGTGAACGAAACTTGTGGATCGGAGAAAGCAAAGCAGCGCTTGCAAAATAACAAAATGAGTAGACCTACGCAACATGATCCTACTGATGTTGGACAGTTTTTCAGGGTTTGCACTATGGGAACGTAGAAATAAACATAAAAAATGCATAACTCACTCATGGTAGCTTGCAAGCTAACTAGGTAGCTAGCTAGTGAGTTTGGCAGAACAAGATTACAGTTCATTAATGTTGCATAGCAACCGCCTGGCACTACTGGAGCAACAGGGAACTACAGTCACCGAGCACTTTATTAGGAACATTTTTACTTTATTACACCAACTTATTCATGCAATTATCTAATCAGCCAGTTGTGTGGCAGCAGTGCAATGCATACAACCCTGTAGATACGGGTCAGGAGCTTCAGTTAATGTTCACATCAACCATCAGAATGGGGAAAAAATGTTATCTTAGTGACTTTGACTGTGGAATGATTGTTGGTGGCAGACAGGTTTGAGTATCTCAGAAACTGCTGATCTCCTGGGATTTTCACACACACTAGTCTCTAGAGTTTTCAAAGAATGGTACAAAAAAACTATAAGAAATCCAGTGAGCAGCAGTTTGGCAGACAGAAACACCTTGTTAATGAGAGACATCAGAGGAGAATGGCCAGACTGGTCAAAGCTGATAGGACGGTGACAGTAACACAAATAACCACACATTACAACAGTGGTATGCAGAAGAGCATCTCTGAACACACAACACATCAGTATTAGTCTAAGAAATCTAATACAGTCTAATAAATACCGAATGAAGTGCTCACTGAGTGTATTTTCTTGTAGATTATTCTTGTAATGACACTGCCACCCTTCGCTGTGCGTTGGACCGAGCAACGCACATTAGCCATGATAAAATTGCAATATCCCACTGCCTGTCGTGACTTATTGCTTAAATACAAATCATTTGATATTTAGCTTTATCTAAAATGATGTACAGTTGATTAGACTAAGCAGGGGACAATCCTCCCCTGGAGTAATGCAGGGTTAAGGGCCTTGCTCAAGGGCTGTGCGGTTCTTATCGTGGCTACACCGGGACTTGAATCACCGAGCTCCCAGGTCCCACTCACATACCGTGGCCACCAGGCTACAGGCTACAGCTTGTTCAGAATTGAGCTAAAAAGTGAAAGTTAAAAAAAATCATACTGCTTTATGCTGATGATATCAGAAATGGCCATGGTCACATGCTGCTCCTGCCTTCACATGATTGGCCAAAGACGTGTTTCAAATGTGCGTCAGGAAATTTGTGTCATTTTTTCTCTTTCGCTTACTTTACAATTAACCGATGATTAGGCACAAGACTCATTTTGACCTACAGTCCCCTCTAAAAGTATTGGCAACAGCAAGGCCAATTCCTTTGCTTTTGTTATACACTGAAGAAAATTAAGTTTGAGGTCAAAAGATGTACCTGAGATGACAGATCAGAATTTCAGCTTTTATTTCCTGGTATTTTTATCTAGATTTGAAATTTGAACATATCACCTTTTGTATCAGACCACCTAATTTTTAGGTGAGCTAACATATGGGAACATGCGACTGGCAGGCATTTTTTGTTGCCCAGATGTGTCCTGTTAGATTGATTAGTTAAACAATAAATAGTTCCGAATGTCTACTGTTGGTTTTAGCCTTGGGTTTTGCCAGTGAAGACTGCATTTGTTTTAGAAAAGATAAATCAAAATGAAGACTGGGGGGATGTCTTTGGGAGTCTTGAAAAAGAAAGAAACCGCTGATGTACTGAGCAACAAACATCGAACAGGTCGACCAATGAAATAAGAGCAGAAGCTGTAAAGAAAAACACCAAAACGTCAGTCAGTGACATCACAAACAATCTCCACAGGGCAGTGGTGAAGGTATCTCAGTAGTAAGAATTGGAAGTATAGAGATGAAACATGTTCTCTGGACTTATGAGACCAAGATTAACATCTACCAAAGTGATGGAAAGGCAAAAAGTGTGTAGATCATGATCATGATCCAAAACATACAAGCTTATCTGTGAAGCACGGTGGAGGAAGTGTCATGGCTTGGGCTTGCATGGCTGCTTCTGGAGTAGGCTCATTAATCTCTATTAATCTTTAACTCATGATTGCAAAAGACTGAATTCAGAAATCTGTGTCCAAATTAATTGGGAGGAACTTGCTGCAAGACAATCACCAAAAACACACTACCAACACAGGGCTTCATTAGGGAGAAAAATTGGAAGGTTTTAGACTGGCCAGGTCAATTACCAGACCTTAACCCAGTTGAGTATGCATTTCACTTCCTGAAGTGGAGATTGAAGGGAAAAACCCCCTGAAACAAACAACAACAACTGAAAGAGGCTGCAGTAAAAGCATCACAAAAGAAGAATGCAACAGTTTGGTGAAGTCAATGATTCACAGGCTTGATTCAGTTATTGCAAGCAAGTGATATGCTAGGACATATTAAGTGTTATTTAATTTAATTTACTTAAATACTCTCTGTTCCAATACTTTTGCTCACCTAATAACTGGGTGGTCAGATACCAAAGGTGTTCAAAGTAGTTTAACACATCTAGGTGTAAATACCAGGAAATAAATGCTGAAATACAAACGTTAAAAAGTTTCATACAAACCACAAACAGCAAATTACACAAAGTTCATTAACAAACATAAATAGAATAGTCAACTAGGTAATGAAACAGGGCAATTTAGAATATCAGAATCAAGGGGAAAAAATGGGCTTTGAAGGCATCTAATGCGACTCGCTCCTTAATTTTTATGTCCTTTTTACAACATGTTCCAAGCAGAAGGAGCAGAATACCTAAAGGCCCTTTTCCCCATTTCCGTATGGGCATTGGGAACAGACAGTATAAAAAATATCCTGTGAACGTAAACAATGACTCCCAACAGTTTTCTGCAAAATATAAATGCATTGGTACGATGGAAGCAGACCTAGAATTGCCTTATAAATAAGAATATACCAATGAATAAGTCTACAGGTGGCCAGTGCCAGCCAGCCAACCCAATTATACAAGGTACAATGGTGAGTGAGAGCCCTACAATTTGTAATGAATCTCACTGTACCAAGATAAACAGTGTTTATCGCATGGAGGCACTGAGAGGATGCATGCATGTACAAAACATCACCATAATCAAGCACAGGCAGAAAAGTTGCAGCAACAAGTCTCCCTTTAGCCTTAAAAGAAAAGCATGAGTTCTTTCTGAATAAAAAACCCAATTTCAGCTTCAGTTTCATAACAAGGTCTTTTAATATGTGTTTTAAATGAGAGGCAGTCATCAATAAGATATGTAATTACTTATATGAGGAAACAAGCTCAATCTCTTTTGGAGGGGACTGCATTTTGGACTCAAAATAGTTAATTTTGCCAAAAGGTAACAAGTTTGCATGCCTGCAAAGACCACGCTCGGGGAAGTTAGGAGTCATGGCAACATATGATTCAAGGAGAAAAAAGACTAAACAAAGCTGATGCACTGTATGGCAACCTTGGTTTTTAGGCTATATGGTGCTTATTCCACAACATTCAGTGTTCATACACCCAATAAAAAAGTGAAATTGATTATGATTTTGATTGATCTGTATTTTTCTGCAGTTACAGTTGGAAATTCGAATCCCATCATGCAGTCAATAACATGTTGACAGCCAAATACAGTCAGCCATGTTCACCTGTATTTCAGCCTAAACAGAATTATTTATTTTCAGTAGGCTATGATTTCTTTACACTTTGGCCTATCTTAATTTTAAGGCAAGCTTGGTGGTGTTGTATGTCGGCTAGCAATTCAATAATGTTTAAAAAAATAAATAACCAATTGATCAAGGGTGCCAATAATTCTAGACCTGACTGTAGGAATGAATGAAGGATACCATGTGGGCGGGGTTATAGATTTTCATTGAACGATGTCTGGGCCTTAACTGAAAGCCCGTTGGGAAAGGCCCGCGGGCAGCAGATGTGATTGGGTGTTTTTCTCCCCTCCACTGTAGAGTAGTAATGGGATTACGAGCTCGTTCCGAGTTGTTCAGTATAAATTAACTGTTAAATCATTTTAATGGGATTGTCAGCCATAGATTCTCTGTGCCACATGGAGACTGGCTGTTCACTCAGAAAATCACAGGAAACAGAGGGGCTTGTGCCTGAATCAGAGGGACAGAGGGGCTTGTGCCTGAATCAGAGGGACAGAGGGGCTTGTGCCTGAATCAGAGGGAAGAGGGGCTTGTGCCTGAATCAGAGGGACAGAGGGGCTTGTCCCTGAATCAGAGGGACAGAGGGGCTTGTGCCTGAATCAGAGGGACAGAGGGGCTTGTCCCTGAATCAGAGGAACAGAGGGGCTTGTGCCTGAATCAGAGGGACAGAGGGGCTTGTGCCTGAATCAGAGGGACAGAGGGGCTTGTGCTTGAATCAGAGGAACAGAGGGGCTTGTGCCTGAATCAGAGGGACAGAGGGGCTTGTGCCTGAATCAGAGGAACAGAGGGGCTTGTGCCTGAATCAGAGGGACAGAGGGGCTTGTGCCTGAATCAGAGGGACAGAGGGGCTTGTGCTTGAATCAGAGGAACAGAGGGGCTTGTGCCTGAATCAGAGGGACAGAGGGGCTTGTGCCTGAATCAGAGGGACAAAGGGGATTGTACCTGAATCAGAGGAACAGAGGGGATTGTACCTGAATCAGGGGAGCAAAGGGGCTTGTGCCTGAATCAGAGGGACAAAGGGGATTGTACCTGAATCAGAGGGACAAAGGGGATTGTACCTGAATCAGAGGAACAGAGGGGATTGTACCTGAATCAGAGGGACAGAGGGGATTGTACCTGAATCAGAGGGACAAAGGGGATTGTACCTGAATCAGAGGGACAAAGGGGATTGTACCTGAATCAGGGGAGCAAAGGGGCTTGTGCCTGAATCAGGGGACAGAGAGTCAGGGAACTCTGAATTCTGACGTCTATCGGACTTACAAACTTCATCATGCAGCAACACAATGACCCGAAACATACTGCTAGAGCAAGGACGGGTGTTTTGGCGGCCAAAAAAGTAGCCGAAACAAGCAGGAACTGAAGATGGCTGCAGTACAGGCCTGGCATTTGATCTGCCTATGCGCAAAGGGGGGTGGGGGGGGGGAGTTCGCTAGCCTAAGTAACAAGTGTTGTTACAACCAAAAACTTATGAGCTGGCTAAATGAATAATCATCTTATAATAAAATGCTCACTTTATCATTCTGGGGTAGTGAGTGTAGATTGATTGAGAATTTTTTGATTGATTGAAATCTACAACACAAAGTGTGCAAAATGGGGGTCTGAATACTTTCTGAAACCATTTTATTTGTGGTTTGCTCTCTGTTCAAAAAATGGTCTTGCAGCATACAAACAGGACACTTAAAAGCATTTTTTTAAAGATACTGGATGTGGATTATGCTATGTGGCAAGTGAACAACCATGAATCATCTGTCAACAGTTAAGTGCTTTGAGCTTCAGATAAATGCCATCCATCATTTAAACCGTACAGTTTTTTAGTGCAAGCATTCCACCAGAGAAACTGGATAAATCCAAATTGGATTACATTTCTCAATAAGCGTTGAGTCAATGGCAGATCCCAGCAGAATTGTATTCGCTGCTGATCCATATGAAGGAACTGGTCGATTCCGCTGATATCATGTCAGTGGTCACAGTACCAGGAATCTCTCAAAGGCTTGAAGTTAAATGCCTCTCATCTGGCCTGCAATTCCCACAGAGTTGGCTGCGCAATTTACCCACAGCCCTGAGGTTTTCAGTATTGTTTAAAGCATGCCTCCACGATTTTGCAGGTTTTCCTCTTTTTTGTCAGCACTGTACCACGTGCACAGTTGCACAAGCATCAACAGCATCAAGAATGCTAGTCCAGGTACAATACGGACAGCATAACTGAACTTTGAGTCTCCGCTCATTCGAAAAAGGCTTGGCAGACTCTTTGGACTATGATGCGGTCATTGATTTAGCCCCACCCACTCTTCTTGTGAAGATAATCATCAGGTAGGCAGTCAGTTTATATTCCAAAATCTATTTGCACATTATAAATGTATTTCAAATAGAGTGAACAAAAATGCATCGAACCTAGACACAGGAACAAAAAAAAAGTATTGGCTTACATCAGTATGACTAGATTTTTCAAATTATAGTATAGAACAATACTATAGTATATATAAAAAATATATCATATTTTGATCATTTATTGACTAGCTAACAATAAAAAAAAGTCCTAGTTGTGACATATTAGGCCTACCCTGTTGTGCTTTGGCTGTGTGTATGTAAAGCAGCTTCTTCTGACCTCATGCTGAGGGATGACTGAAATTAATTTTATATGCAATCATATTAGGATAACAGCAGGAAGTCGTACGTAAAGTCAGTGGTAAGAAAGCAGTGGTACAAAACCTCAAGGAGTGCATTTTAGTGCTTTCAGATCATTCGTTTCTATTTGACTTTGGATTTAAAATTGGATTGAATGGAAGATGGTTTCACTGGCCAAATCAGTTGAAGGAGTAACATGGTGGTTGAATGTGACACTTGTCAGTCTAGGCAACAACAAAACAAATGTGCATACTTTTTTTTTATTATTCAGTCGTTTAAATGTACTTTAAAACTAATTTTTCTTAGCCTAAATTTCTCACTATAAACGTTCACCCAAACTGTCTGGGCGTGGTAATGAGAACTGTCAATTAGCTATTATTGACAGACTGTGCTCCCACTTTCCACACGTTGTTTGTTACTATAGCTACCTCCATGATATGCGCTCATATTGGGAGACTGAATTTTCACAAGATATCTAAGTGTGAGGGAGTGGGGTCGGAGGACCATGCTCGACCGTGAAGGGGAGCTTTTGTGAACAGTGGGAGAGTGCGGTCCAAGAACGGGTGCCACCAGGAAGGGGATCTTAAAGTTACCCACCGAACGCGAGTTAACCACTAGTCAATAAAGTGCAACTAAATAAGAAAAAGGTTCCCCAGCAAACTGCCAACACAAGGCTACCCTGAAAAGGGAGCGAGAATAAGAAACAGAAATAAAGCAGGGGGAGACTTCCGACACACGTCAAAGGTCGGCCAAGCAACCCTCGGCCTCCCGTTACCCAGGAGTAACCCCAGGAGCGCACATCCGAGACGAGTGACAACAGGTAGATAACACGACTGCCTGCTCAAGGGCAGCCCATCCTGGAGCAGAAACCAGACCTACGGCTAATATCTCGTTAGCTTGGTGACATGGCTGGTCATGATGAAAGATGTACACCCAGCAAACTCCACCTCTGGCCCTACTAGTAGTGAGAGAGCTACCAAAACAAGGTGAGAAGGGAATAGGTATGACCCCCTATCCAGGTCCAAAGGTGCAGGGCGTTCCTGGATGGCTTACAGTATGGCATACGGCCCTACACACGGTGTAATGCTGTGTGACTTACAATCCTACACACAGCACTGAGGAAGTAGGATGTTCTAACTGACATACAGCGCACAGATCAGCACTGTGCACAAAGTGGCTGCAGTGCTATGCACAGCATTATGTATAGTAATATGTTCAGAGGGACACACAGTCCTAAACATAGCGCAGGAAAGTGTAAGGTGTTCAAACTGCTTTATAGCCCTACCCACAACACCGTGTTCATTGTGGCAATATAGCTGTACATTCACTGAATTTCACCGTGTTCATTGTGGCTTAAGGAGTGCAGTCTTTTGGTAAATGCAAACCTAGCTTTGTAAATAACAGAAAAGGGTTAATGAAAGAGACTGCACAAAGCTGACTCCGCCTCCCGTTCTACTACCGGTGAGGAAACAGTTAACCAGCTCTAATAGTGACAGAGCGGTTAATCAGATACGTGGCTTTGAGAATAACAGAAAAGTGACAAAACAAAACTAGACCAAATAAAGCTCTTGCCTCCAGCTCTTCTATAGTGACAGAGCTACTAAACCGAGGTGAGCACAGAAAGCACACAACGTCGCTGCAGTAATAAGGGCAGCGCCATCAGAGAAATAACCCCAGCGTCTCTATTTCAATAAGAGGGGAACAGTTCTCCGGCTAACGTGTACTTTGTTTGGGGAAATTACTGAAAGAAAAAGCTATAACGAATTGAAGATTAAAGTAAATGTGCAAGGCAGACACTGCCTCCAGCTAACCTAAATGGGACATAGCTGATAAAGAGAAGCGAGAGAGAATTTCAGGTAGAGAGATCAAACTGCCGAAACGTCAGGCAGCAAGAGGAAAGCCAATCTGTACACTTGCAGGAAGATCCGGGATTCCTTTTACTTTCGCAAGCATTCCCGTCTTACAACTACCGTATACCTTGCATTGTGAATAACAAGAGTGAGGAACGACATTTACCAGCCGCCTCTGCCTCCAGCTCTAACACGAGCTGATAAACCGAGGTAGAGAGATCAAACTGCCGAAAATAATGTCAGGCAGCAAGTCTCCGAGCTAGGAACCAAACCAAAGTGCCAAGAGGTTCCCCAAACCCTACGCTAGTCCTATAGCTAAGGAGGTTCCTGAAATCCGTTTAATATTCAAAGCATTCCAGTTCTCCGACTACCTCTTTACCAACTTTGTGAATGACGGAACGTGAAGCGAAACAAAAGCCCCAAGTCTGTTTGCGATTACCAACTCCTCGTGCAATCAGAGATTACTGACTACACGAGGGAGACATGAATGTGACAGTAGCGCCATCTCGTGGCTCCAAGAGGTAATGCCCAGAAAACCACCTGAGCTAGGCTAACCATGACAGCTAAGGTAAGGATGCTGACTTATCCAATTATATATTTTTTGGTAGCTAGCTAGCCAAGTTATGATAAAAGCACAACTATAACGTCCTTATGACAGCAAACTAGCTAGCTAGCTAATGTTAGCTACCTAGCTGAATGAATATAACCAGAAATGGTCTAATAGTCCTTAAAAGGCCCTCTAATTTAAGTAAACCTAACATTGGTAAAATATTTGCATTGTCTTGCCTGGAGGCCAGCAGCGCAAACTATGGTTCGCGAGTTATAGGGGAGGGATAAGGGGAGTGGCTGTCCTTGTGTGACGCACTATTCTCAACCGGTTCAAAATAGGACGATAAATGTAAAACGCTTACTGCTACAAAACTAAAGAACGGACATATTCAGTGCTTTCATCGTGTTTCTTCAATGCCCTCTTGGGCAAATTGCTTAAAAACCTGGAAAGTGTGACTAACCGCCATGTTACTCCTTTAAAAAGGTTTGAAGGTGTCGGGAGTCGCATGACTAAAGTAACGGACCTTGATGCAGGCATCAGTTTGCTACAGTTGCTCACCGATCCCAGTTCGGCCGGCTCTCGTGGAGCGGCATAATCGGCTCGCTGCTCCGAGGGAAGGACTCGGCAGGGATTAGCAGGATTTGAAAAAAAAAGATTTGAAGGTGAGAGTGTGACTGTGGGGGAGGTACTGCAGTGTATTGAGATAAATATGAAACTCCGAGGTCTAATTAAAAAGCAGGAGGGAACAACAGATTCTGCCTCCGCTGGACTGAGCAGATGGACAGATATGCCTTTAAATTAATTTCCAAACAAGTTCAATACTAACCTCTGAAATGAGTAGTCGTGATATGATACTGAGAGTATTATGCATTATCATTTTGAACATTATATGATTCACTCAAATGAACGTTATTCAAAGTGCATATTTAAAGTAATTTATTGCAGCAGTTTGTACAGTATGGTGGTTTCTGACCGCATTGACAAATCGCATAGGGAGTTTGCAGAAAATGTATTTCTCGTGACAGAAATTTGTCAAGATGCACAGCAGTGCCAGTTTTTGGATGCTGTGGGTTATTATTTCCCTTGGTGGTGGAGTGTCCATGTGAGGTTTCGCTCGAGCCGGGAGCTCAGACTGTCAGATATAAGCCATGTCCTGCTGGTATGACACACCTTCTCATCCTAATGATCGACTAAACTCAGCCGCATGTGTATTTCATACACTGCAGCTCAGGTCCGTACTCTACATGGTTGCATCTTTGCTAAAATTTCACTTATCTGACCTTATAAATGCTGGTTTATTTCGTTTTCTGCACCTTTCAGAAGTCATGTAAGCCAATATTAGTGCACATAGACAAAGGCCGTTCAATTATTTGCGTGACGAATGGTAATCCATTGCACCTTAACTCATTTAGGATGGCCACAGCACAGGGGTTAAATACTCAGCGAATTTAATTAAATGCTGAATTTAATATTGGATGAATATTAGTGTCAGAAAACAATGGGACTCCTGGCTCCTGTGACTGATGTAGTTTCCGCTTGGTTGCCAGGTATCCTCTGTGTTTGGTATTACGGCAAATCCTGCCTTGAGATTATAATTTCTTAGAATGTGCTAAAATTAGCCTCTTAGCTATTTTGATAAATGTATATTTTTATAAGTAGAAGAAAACCTGATGTGAATCAGGCCTTAGTCCAGCTGAGCCTCTCCCTTTCGGTGTGTTGCCTTGTCCCCGTTTCATTAGGGAGGGGGGTGGGGGGGACCTGACAGGTTTCTGAACCGCAGAGGAGCTGGTGCGGTGGATAATTTCCCAGCCTCTGGTGTCATACTCGTTTTTTTCAGTAAGTAGGCCAAGGCTGTTTTTTTTATAATGATCCCACGTCAGCATTATATAAGAAGTACCAGCCCAGAGAAGCAGGAGAAGGGACTGTATCACAGTGAAATGGAGCAGGAGGGGGGCTGGGATGAGGATCAAACCTCCTCTGTTTCTCTACACCCCATCCCAACGGAGACACGATGTGTCACACCCCCGGAGGCCCGTCAAAGCTTTGGAGTCGTGAGACTCTGTATGAGGTCGTTCTAGCTGCCGTGAGTAGTTCTACATAATAAATTCTGCCAACAAATGACCTCTATTGCCAGGTCAGATGTTTTGTTTCACAGGTGTTGGGTCAGATATTTTTAAAGGTCTGGCAGCCCTGACAGGCTGTTGAATCTTGTGTTGTGTGGCCAACCTGTGAAATTCATTTTTAGAGGAAAAATCGACCGAATCGCCCCCCGAACGAGATTCACATGAAATGGAATGCAGTGGAGAATTCCTCATTACACAGAATATGTTCTACTCCGAGTGGTTTTAATAATATTCATGCATATTCGCAGAAGGAAAACCCACCCAGCAAAACAGGGTGAAAGTATGGCCTATAGTAGATCTCAGAAATCTCATAACTCCTATGAACCCTATGAGCTCAAAGGATAACTGCAAATGTGTAATTTTATTTTGACTTAAGATAGCGGGCGATTACGTGGTTAATTTAGCCAGCCCCACGCCTGTTAACATTAAAAGCTAATTCTGCCATGACTGAGTTGCACTGTCAGGATGTCTCATTGTTACACCCCCAATTCCAGAAGCCTCTGGCCAGTCCCCCTGCCCCCAAAATAACCAGGCGCTCCCACTGCCCCCCACCCCGCTCCTGTCTCTGGAGGTCAGAGCCCACTGACGCAGGGGGGCTCTAGATCTCCTCCCTGCAGAACACAGCCTTTCCAGCCTGCCTTCCAGGCCTTTTCTCTCAAAACTCAAGTAAAAAGGCAAACAAATTGTGTACCAAATAGAATGGTATGCCCCACATAACTCCTCTTTCACATCACAGAATGGTAGGTTCTAGTTCGGCTTCCCCCTTTGGGCACAAAATCCTGGGGTATCCCCCCCCCCCCACCATCGGAAAGGACGAAACTGAAAGGTGAAATTAGATACTGATCATAACTGGGAACCCCAGAGCGTGTCTATATTAATCTACCATTACGTTCTGCTCTCTGCAAACTGCATCCATTTCACTAAAGACTCTGAGAGCAGAATAATGGACTATATTATAAATGTGTGTGCGTGGATGGATATACATTTAATCACCGTGCCCCGTGCAACAATCACTCCTGCACAAGTCGCAAGATTACCACAGATGGAGGCAAGACCAAGGCAAAACCTGCTTTTGAGGGACACAGAAATAAATGTTAAAGTCGCCCCTGTTTGAGAGCAGCAGAAAGTCGCGTGCCAGCAGCACAGATAACCGAATGAGTTTAAAGATCCCTTCCAGTTCCTAAAAAGTCTCTTCACTAGGGAGAAAAGTGGAGCTCTAGAAACAACAAAGAAAGACCTGGAGGATCACTTGAAGACAACACACTCTGACCCAAGGCGGCACGAACATCTGACCATTCCACCTGACATTCCACCAATTGACCCACCAGAACATCAGATTGAGATTGGCCCTCCAACTTGGAAAGAGGTGGAAAATGCAGTCCGTCGAGCAAGAACAGCATCAGCCCCGGGGCCAAATGGAATCCCATATAAGGTGTATAAGAACGCACCAGATGTCCTGAGGGTTCTCTGGAAGCTCATGAGAACAGCATGGCAGAAGAGGATCATACCCAAAGTGTGGCGTAGGGCAGGAGGGGTCCTGATCCCAAAGGAGAAGGAGGCAGTGAACATCAGCCAATTTCGACCAATCTCCCTGCTAAACGTAGAGGGTAAGGTCTTCTTCAGTATCATTGCCCAGAGGATGTCCGAATACCTGCGGAGGAATGGGTACATCGATACATCTGTACAAAAGGCAGGAATATCAGGGTTCTCTGGGTGCCTAGAACATTCCAGCATGATCTGGCACCAGATTCAATTGGCGAAGGCGGAGAAAAGGAACATTCATGTGGTGTTTCTGGACCTCGCCAATGCCTTTGGGTCAGTGCCCCATGAACTCCTGTGGACTGCCTTTAGCTTCTTCCATATTCCGGACACCATCACGGCCTTGGTTAAATCCTACTTCCAGGATATTCAGTTCTGCTTTACCACCTCCGAGTTTACCACCTCTTGGCAATGCCTGGAAGTTGGCATCATGGCCGGATGCACCATCTCACCCCTGGCTTTCACAATGGCAATGGAGGTCATCATCCGAGCCTCAAAATGGGTGGTGGGCAGACAACGGCTCAACTCGGTCCTGCGCCTCCCTCCCCTCAGAGCTTACATGGATGATATAACTACTCTGACCACCACTGCCCCGTGCACCAGGAGACTACTCGGAAAACTGGAGGAAAACATCAGCTGGCCCGTATGAAGATAAAACCATCCAAGTCACGCAGCATTTCTATTATAAAGGGAGTGCTCTCTGACCTTAAATTCTTCATCGGAGATGACCCAATCCCAACAGTATCCGAGCAGCCTGTAAAAAGCCTCGGAAGGTGGTATGATGCCAGCCTGAAAGACAAAGAGCAGGTGCAGCAACTGCGGAAGGAGATCAGTAATGGGCTGCGGGCCATCGACAACACCCAGCTGCCTGGAAGATTAAAGACCCCGGGTGCTATGGCCCCTCACAGTCTATGAGGTCCCAATTTCAACAGTGGAGAAACTGGAAAGAGGAGTCACAGGCTACATTAAGAAGTGGCTCGGAGTCCCACGGTGCCTTTCCACCATAGGCCTCTGCCTCTCACTAGTCTCACAGAGGAGTTCAAGTGCGCTAAAGTGAGACTTCAGATGACACTGAATGAATCCCAAGACGCAGTAGTGAGTAACAACGCACCGACCTTGGCAGCAGGCCGCAAATGGAGACCAGCCAGAGCAGTGGAGGAGGCAACAACAGCTCTCAGACATGCGGACATCGTGGGACATGTTCAGCAAGGAAGAGGAGGCCTCGGGTTAACAAGTAACCGCCCAGCCTGGAACAGAGCCACAGCTCCAGAATGGAGGAAGATGGTGGCGGAGGAAGTACGCCACCAGGAGGAAGCCGCAAGGTGGGCTAAGGCGGTCTCCCTTGTTAAACAGGGACAGTGGACACGGTGGGAGAGTGTGGAGAGGAGGAAGATCAGCTGGAAGGATTTATGGGACATGGAAGCGAGACGACTTAGCTTTATCATCAGAGCTACATATGACGTCCTTCCAACACCAGTGAATCTTCATCAATGGATGGGTGAAGATCCAGGATGTGCCCTCTGCTCCAGGCCAGCCTCCCTCAAACACATACTTGCAGGGTGTAAAGTCAGCCTCACCCAGGGACGTTACACCTGGCGTCACAACCAAGTCCTAAAGAGCCTTGCCTCCTCCCTGGAAAACAAACGAGTCGCCACCAACTCCCTGCCACTATCAGCATCTGACCCCCTGCAAACAACCATCTTTGTCCGTGAGGGGGCTAAGGTCATCAGGAGCAGCTCCACACCACTGGAGCAAGGCCAGCTTCGCTTAGCCTGCGACTGGAAGATGCTGGTTGATGTTGGCCGGCAGCTCGTATTTCCTCCAGAGATTGCAACCACCACCCTGAGGCCTGACATGGTACTCTGGTCCCCTTCTTGCAGGAAGGTCTTCATCATTGAGCTTACTGTACCCTGGGAGGACTCCGTGGACGAGGCTTATGAGCGGAAACATCTACGCTATGCCGAGCTAGCTGCTGAAGCACAACATCGCGGCTGGAACACTGAAGTCCGCCCTGTGGAAGTGAGGTGCAGAGGGTTTGTGGCAACATCTACCACCAGATTGCTCAGAGACCTGGGAGTGAGAGGCCAGAGCCAGCGCCTAGCCATCAAGGCCTTGTCGGAGGCAGCAGAGAGAAGCAGCCAGTGGCTGTGGATGAAGAGGCAGGACCCCTGCTGGGGCCCGAAGTAGCAGGTCAGGTTGACTCAGAGGGGGGTGCTTCTGGGACGCCAGACGTCACTGTTGAGCCCTCCCGAGGCGTCGTGGGCTCATCAACGAAACGTTGAGGAAGGAGGGTGCCCACTTGAAAACTCCTCTGTGTCAACCTTCCATCGTTGTCAAGTCTACTCTCTTGGTAAGTGCTTGAGTTGGCACATAAAGGATATTTACATCTTGTCCTGTGTTTTGAAATCTGCTTTTAAGATTCTCCACACGAGGCAAAGAGAGGTTACAAAATTCTTGCAAAAGAATTGGTCATGCTTAGACTGGTCCAAAAAAGTTTTGCCTTGGTCAATTTGTCAGTACATGGACTCAAAATGTCCTCAGGAAAAGATGGAATATAGTTTTAATCCATTCTCTTTTCCATACATACACAGATATTTTCACTGTAATAAACATAATTTACATTTTAAGTGGTGCCCACCACATCTCAGTTGCATTATTGCATCCATGAGTGTTTCAGTGCTATTGAGTCTCTGGTTGAGAGCAGCAGGAAGTATTCCATTAATCGAGAGCTATGTCAGTTTGCACCAGTTACCCCCCCCCCCCCCCCCCCCCCATGGCACTTCTTATGTTGGTATGGGCTGTTTCACTTGTAGATTCACAGTAAAATATTAACTATGCAGACTGTTATGCATCAGGAAATAAAGATAATAAGTAACTTAATGGGCTTAAAGGTACAATAGGTAATTTCAGACTTCTAGTGGTCAAGAACGCCATTGGCTGTGGCAATTATATCCAAATTTCAACCAAAGAGCTTGAATTATTGTAGTTATATAATGTTTTAGTACAGTGTCGGGCCGTCAACTGTATATTTTGAAACCCGAATTTAAGGACTATAAACACAGTCAACATGTCAGTGAGTCTTTTCCAATGATAGGGAGGGATTTACAATGGTCTTGTAGCAATGTTTTAACACAAAAATCGTACCTATTGTACCTTTAAGTAAGATATTAAGAGCACCAGTGGATGAATTCCAGAAACAGGCCCATAAAAATGTGTAGGAGTTTTATTTATTGGAATGCCTTCTGAGGGTAGATTCAACTTGGTGCATTTATCCAGCTAACTCAGTAATCCTGCTTTGTGTAACAGGCCCATGGTAAGTCTCATCAGCAGAAGACCATAACGCTAACCATTACACTTAATCTACAGAGTGCTATGGCTGTGGTCCAGGCATGTAAAATAATGACCCCTCCACCTCCTTCTGTGATTGTACACCTGATAGAACCAATCGCATCTAATTTCAGGAAAAAGTAAACGATTAATTTGACAAATAATTTGCAAACCCAGTCACTTGTGGAATGTTTTTCCCAAATGTGCACAGCACAGGCTGCTAGTTTCCCTGCTCCACCCACTTAGTAATTAAAACTTTGGCGCAAATTCTGCTTTCATGTGCCTGAGCCACAAAATGCACTGCAACCCAAACAGACTGTACTTTTTACTTCTCCGCCAAGCCTTTGTTTTCGCAACAGCAAAACAGATTTATTTCACTGATGTTTGAAATGCTGGATGGCATTTGTTTTACCTTTACTTTGAAGGACTTAAGCCAAGATGTGTCGTTTGTAAACTTTATATATTAATTTCTTTATTTTGACATGATATGAGTCTTGGATGACCATTCATCAACCATTTCATGTTGTGGTGAAAATAGTTCCAAAATATAGCAGTGTTGGTTTGAGTAGAATATACAGGTCTTCAGATGAAGGCCAGAGACTGGATGAATGGCTGGGAGTCAGGCATTCGCAAGGTGAATTGCAGTTTGAAATGTATAATAGATTATGATTAGAAGTATAAAAAGGCAAATAATTCTAGCATGCTAACTTGGTTGAAGTGTATAGAAATATACGAAACAGTTATTTTAACCCAAAATAAACAGCAGTTTATCAGTTTATAACCAGAGAATATTCAATAATTGAATTTTTGCATTTGCTGTTGTAACAACTGATTATGATATTGATGTATGCCTTACAACGCACATTATTTCATTTGAAATTCATTTTTCATCTTCCAGTAAGTAGGAATACAGTTCATATGCAGCAGTCTTTAGAATTTTGAATAATGTGGTGGTTGGCATTTTTCATCTTTTATTTAGTATTTCTTTTCATCACAGATAAGACTTCATGCCTGCTCTGCTTTAATCTCTCAGCAGTTTTGAACATTATTTATTTTTTATTTATTAGCCTTATAGATGAATAAAAAGCTGGAGATTAAACTGTGTCCTGTCTAGTATGTGTATCTGCTATGATAACTAGCTTTAGCCTAGGAAAGATTCTCCTGTGCACACTGCCTCTAAAGTTTGAATCTTTTTGTCTTGTTCTATATCAGCCAACAGGTGTAAGCCACTGTCTGTACTTTCATTGTTTGGTTATTTAATAAGGCATTTAATTCATTCAATTGCACTTCAGTTTAACAATGAAATGCAATTAAATTGAGCAATTAATTACATTTTAGACTTGAAATAATTCAAGTACATATTTCATAGCTGGTCCTTATGGTGCCAGACACTTACTGTAACGAGCTGGATTTTGTGAAGATAAAGCAATAATCTAGAGTAGGGATTTAAAGGCCTACATTTAGTATTTATTATAAAATTAACAAGGCTTAAAAAGATTAAATAGAAAATGTGCAACAAGTCTGAATTCAAATAAATAAATGACTGAAATGAACAAGCAAAACCATGGAAAGACAGAGGAAAAGTGGAGAAGTAGGAAACGCCTGGGGTACTGAGTGGGGGAAGTAGCGTTGGGAGAAGAGCTGTGTTTTTACATGGGATTTGAATGTAGAAATGTTGGTGCAGTGGTGGATATGTTGCGGTAGTAAGTTTGAGTTTGGGGGCCATGGCACTAAATGACCTGCCCCCCATAGAACTTAGTGTGGTTTTGGGGACCAGCAGAAGTCCAGTGGAGCTGAGGGTGGGAGCAGGGGTGTAGGGGAGGATAATTTAGTGCCATAGGAAGGAGCCACTGAGGGACTTTGCTCTCTAGAGCCAGTGCGCTGGGCTCCACTACTGGTGTTTCAGCCACCCTTTCAATGTTCTGCAATCAATGGTAACAATACGGTAAAAATACAAAGTCAATCTTTTTTTTCCACTAGAAAATGTAGTCTCAATAGATGTTTTTTATTTGTTTAATATCTCCCCAGGTGCTGATTTGTGAATATCTTGTGGGCAAGTCAAGCACACTGTGGAGCTGAATATCTGGAGCGTGTGTAGGATCTTGAGTTGTCATTGCTGAACATGTAGAGATGCATATCTGGAGAGTGTGTAGGGTCTTGAGCTGTCATTGCTGAACATGCAAAGCTGCATATCTGGAGAGTGTGTAGGATCTTTTGTTATGTCATTGCTGAACATGTAGAGCTTCATATCTGGAGAGTGTGTAGGGTCTTGAGCTGTCATTGCATATCTGAATGGGTGTCGAGCATCTTTGGGCAGTGGCTGACAGAAGATTTCCAGCCCCCCCTCCTCCCCTGTGATGGCTCACTGGATCATGGCAGAAACATCCAGATCAGTCACATGACACAGCGCTCTTCCTGTCACCTCCCGGGCCCGCCCTGCCCTGACAGCTGCTGACAGATGATTGACAGGCGTGACGAGTGGAGCTCCATCACAGTGCATTTCCACGTCAGGGTTAAACGTCCCAGTGGGCACTGTGCACACGACATCATACAACAGTGCCATGTGCCATGTTACATTACATTACATTAATGGCATTTGGCAGATGCTCTTATCCAGAGCGACCTACAGTTGATTAGACTAAGCAGGAGACAATCCTCCCCTGGAGCAATGCAGGGTTGAGGGCCTTGCTCAAGGGCCCAACGGCTGTGCGGATCTTATTGTGGCTACAGCAGGGATTGAACCACTGACCTTGTGGGTCCCAGTCATGTACCTTAACCACTACGCTACAGGCTGCCCATGTACTGTACATATTGAGTATTTTATATTCTTTTCTATAATACTATAACATAGTGGGAGACTGTACCAAATGCAAGTAAAAATTCAGCATAGAAAATAGTCATTTATTTGGAACTGTGAGTAGATGGTACTTTTTTGGATTCAAAAAAGCTAAATGAATACAGTAGGACTAACGTATGAAAATTCACATACATGTACATGAATGTGAGACTTCCCACTTGGACATGTTATTCTTTAAAGCGGTTTGTTTTAGGGATTAAGTAAGTGAATTGCTAAAGCTATTTCAGTTTCAGTGCAGAACAAAGGCTTGTGTAAGTGGGAATGAGTTTAGATTTATGCGGGAGTAACAGTGAGGTCTAC
Organism: Conger conger; assembly: GCF_963514075.1. NCBI lineage: Eukaryota > Metazoa > Chordata > Actinopteri > Anguilliformes > Congridae > Conger > Conger conger. Next base: position 40,173,003 of record NC_083774.1, on the reverse strand, counting down.
CAACATCACCAACATCCATATACAAAAAAAATATCACATAGTGAAAGATGAAAAAAGAAAACCCTGACTAAGCACAGAAGTACTGAAACTTAAAATGTGATTTTTCTTTAACAAGGTTATGCAGTGTCCATGGGCTTAATGTTACAAATTGCGCACTAAATTAGCATTTTTGCTTTTATACAGAGTCAGGGAGTGAAATGGCCTCTCAGTAGCATGCAGTACAGGCAGAGACCCTCAGGTGTGGCTCCAGGGTCAGGCTGGATGCAGTTCTGGGTCCTCTCTGGTCTGTAGATGAAAGAGAGGCTCTGTTATGTTCTTGTATTGTCATGTTTTTTGGCGGTACAGAGCAGCGGCACGTGCCCCTGCCTTTATCCCCCACATCCCGTGAGCCAGCCCTCCCTCCCCAGGGTCTCAGTAAATTGGCGAAACCCCGTAATTAGCTCGGCAGTTGCACTCTCTCATAGGATGTTTCTGCAGGGGTTGCCATGGCAGCGTGATACTCTGCAGGCTGAAGGAAGTCCAGTTAAACCTGTTTGGCTGTTGTCCCTAATCCACAGCGCTCTGTCCATCCTCTGGCAAAGTAAACCGTGATATATGGCAGTGTAATGGTGCAGTGTAATGGGTGTAGTGTAACGGGTGTAGTGTAGTGTAGTGTAGTGTAGTGTAATGGTGCAGTGTAGTGTAGTGTAGTGTAATGGGTGTAGTGTAGTGTAGTGTAGTGTAGTGTAATGGGTGTAGTGTAATGGGTGTAGTGTAGTATAGTGTAATGGGTGTAGTGTAATGGGTGTAGTGTAATGGGTGTAGTGTAGTGTAGTGTAATGGGTGTAGTGTAATGGGTGTAGTGTAATGGGTGTAGTGTAGTGTAGTGTAATGGGTATAGTCTAATGGATGCAGTGTAATGGGTGTAGTGTAATGGATGCAGTGTAATGGTGTAGTGTAATGGGTGTAGTGTAGTGTAGTGTAATGGGTGTAGTGTAGTGTAGTGTAGTGTAATGGGTATAGTGGAATGGTGCAGTGTAATGGGTGTAGTGTAGTGTAATGGGTATAGTCTAATGGATGCAGTGTAATGGGTGTAGTGTCGTGTAACGGGTATAGTGTAAGGGGTATAGTGTAATGGGTATAGTGTAATGGTGTTGTGTAATGGGTGTAGTGTAGTGTAGTGTAATGGGTGTAGTGTAATGGTGCAGTGTAATGGGTGTAGTGTAGTGTAGTGTAATGGTGCAGTGTAATGGGTGTAGTGTAATGGGTGTAGTGTAGTGTAGTGTAATGGTGCAGTGTAATGGGTGTAGTGTAATGGGTGTAGTGTAGTGTAGGGTAATGGGTATAGTGTAATGGGTGGAGTGTAATGGTGTTGTGTAATGGGTGTAGTGTAGTGTAGTGTAGTGTAATGGGTGGAGGGTAATGGATTACCTAAACACCTAAAATCTAAGGAGAGGTGGTGAGAAGGAGAGAGGAGGAGGAGGCTGGAGGCACTACTGATGTAAACACTACCACTACCAGGATTTTCTCCTCAGGAAAAGGTTTTAAGGACGTTTTGGGATCTGTTGAAATTGCAGGTACACAAGATAAGAACTTTCCACAACCTTTCTGTATTGGCAGGGCAGTTTAAAAGCTGAAACAGCTTAACTCGAATATGTGCTCTAAAAGGTCCAGTTACAATTAAGGACAGCCTCAGAGATTGGACTGGCTTTCTTCACTATTGCTTTCTTCCACATTATGTGTTTCCGCAATAATACCATCTTGTACACATATATTCATTGAGGTCCATTGAGACCCAACCCCCATCAACAAGTCAAACACATTCCAGAATTTCACATGCTATTTCTTATTCAAAAGCAGGCTGGCTCCTTATTTATAAGTATACTGAATAAGAATACAATATTTTAAGAATGTATTTAGATGCTCACCGATATAAAATGGGGTCATATCACTGAAAATGCCCTCTATTGTGTTGTCAATGGTGTTTCCACTGTCTTCCTCAGGAATATTCATTTAGACGGGAGATTCCCAAAGGAAGTCTTCTATTTAGATAGTGAGACACTGTACACTCACCAAGCACTTTATTAGGAAAATGTTTACTTTATTATCTCCTTATTCATGCGATTATATAATCAGCCAATTGTGTGGCAGCAGTGCAATGCATACAATCATGTAGATACGGGTCAGGAGCTTCAGTTAATGTTCACATAAACCATCAAAATGGGGAAAATATGTGATGTAAGTGACTTTGACCGTGGAATGATTGTTGTTAGCAGGGTGGTTTGAGTATCTCAGAAACTGCTGTTCTCCTGGGATTTTCATGCGCACTTGTTATGTACGGTATTGAGGACCCAAAAGCAGACCAACGGATAGTCCAAAAACGTAGTTTATTCAGTCCAAGTTCAGAGCCAAGAGATCAACAGACAGTACCCAAATCAAAAAGCAATAGAAAGGTTGAAAAGGTTGAAGAACAGAGGTACAAAAAGGGCTGAGCCAAAAATCAATGTCGAAGACGTAGCAAAATAATCAAAACCTAATAAACAGTGGGCAACCAAAACAAGATGGGAAGGCAAACTCGGAAATGAAATCAAAGGGGTGTCATTTAGGAATCTCGTTAAACAGGCGTACTTGAATCTCGGCACTCAATACAATCAACGTAAGAACACTGCGAAGACTAAGGTTTAAATACATGAGGGAAGGTGACAATCTAGGCGGGGCTTGGGAGAAAGGTGGACTAAACAAATAGACAACAGGTGGGAAACATAATACGGTAATGATACAATAACGAAAACGCGGACTGGATGCACATAAGCACACATGTAAAACATACGGCTCTGGATTAAGAAGTAGACATTTGCATAGAGTGAAGACGTAGTGATAGTAAGAGAGAGGTGCCAACACTTCACTAAAACTAAGCAAGTAATCAGGGATAGCATAGGACAGCAGAGTTATAGAACAGCTTGGAAAGCTAGGAGATTACGTTAGTGAGTTAGTTACGTGATTAAACCTAAACTACCCAATTAAAGTGACTGTTAGTTTGTTAGTCAGATAGTAAGTGTACTTATCGGATTAGCTCTGCACAATACCTAAATTAGTAGTAGTTAGTAGGAATAGTGCTTTACAACGTTTAACTATCGAGATAAGCCGGAAGTAAGGAATGCGAGGCTGGAAGAAAGGTTGAAAACCTGGAAACTACCGAAACCACCCGAATAGCAAAGCACGTAGACAGGGGAGTGACTCGGGCTATGAAACATTCAGACACAGACATCACAGGGATCACGAATGTGAAACTGTAATGGGCAACAACAAGAAGATAAGAATAACTAACTCGAATAAACAACAATGAACACTAAAACAAACAGAACAATTACAACATTACAACACTAGTCTAGAGTTTGCAAAGAATGGTGCAAAAAACAAAAAGAAAATCCAGTGAGCAGCAGTTCTGCAGACAGAAATGCCTTATTAATGAGAGACGTCAGAGGAGAATGACCAGATTGGTCAAAGCTGTCAGGAAGGTGACAGTAATGCAAATAACCACACATTACAACAGTGGTATGCAGAAGAGCATCTCTGAACACACAACACATCATAACTCTTAAGTGGATAGACTACAACAGTAGAAATCTAACAACTAAGTCCAATAAATACCTGAGTGTATATCAAACAGATTTATTTGAATCTTCAATATTTAATTTTTCTTGCAATAATACATTTCCTTTTGTAATATAAAGTACTGCACAAGATTATTTGATTTTAAAGTATGTGTCAATCTTTTTAAATTAGTGTGACAATGTTATTCTGAATCACTTTGTCCTGCTATTATTATAATTCACTTAGCAGGTGCTGTTTACAGTAACAGGCCAGATAACAGCTTATGTGTTGGCGAATTTTCGCAAAATATCCCAATTAGTTTCACACAATCACACAGTATGTTTCAAATGTATTTGTGTCAAATCTTCTGATGTGGTAAAATCAGTGTGTGCACTACTGTGTTCGTGTAGGTTGTTTAGATAGAGCATGATGTAATCTTGAAAGTTTAGACTTTCTTTTCATTTAAGTATGCACTCTTGGTCAGCACCTCGTTATACTTGAGTGAATGTTCCTGTATTTCCAAAAATAGTGAATGATGGAATGGGTAATTGCCCAAAAGTTTCTACTAAGGCAATGAATGAATGCATTGTGGGTAATCGCCGGGAGGAAAACAGCTTGGGGAGCAAACGCTGCTCCCAAATCTCCAGATGGGGACCCACACATGTGACATCTAAAAGACCGGATTGTTAGCAGTCCCTTGCAACTCCGGCCACCTGAAAGTCATGAGTGAGTCTCTCATGTCACTGACCAGGATAAAGATGGCGAATATATGTTTGCATGTCCGTACCCTCAACTTCAATTCCCTCTACACATCGATGCTTGGCCCCTATAAATAAGGACTGGAAGCGCCTTGCCAAACCCTGCAGATAGGTGGCGATGGAGTGCTGGTCACTGAAACGCAATTTGAACAGTGTATATCTGCCCAGCAGCTTCACCCTAGAGGAAGAAGGACCTAATAAAGGTGGTCAAAACCTTTCCTGTTTTGCCTTCTCTGGGAAGTCTAGGGTGGCTGTTGGAACATCACCCTTGCAGTTGACATTCAAGAAAATATAAAAAAGAAACTTCCATTAATGATCATGCCATGGAATATCCACACCATACTTGACAATAACAAATCTGAACAGCCCTTGTGGTCCATGAGCTGTTCAAAGACAACCTGGATATAACTGCTCTCTGTGAAACACACCTCCATGGAGAAGACTACCGAATTGAAGTTGGGGAAGGGTACTGAAAATTGCCTCTGCCTTCATGGTGTAGGGTTTGCTGTCAAAACCTCACTACTGAGTCACACTCCAGAACGTTCCACTGGCATCAGTGAGAGACTGATCACCTTGTGCATTCCGTTTGCTGAGGGGCTCTCCACAACCCTCATGGATTTAGACAATGACAATAAGTCCATCTACAGATCCCAGGATTTGCTCATCCACAACACACGGAAAACAGACAAGCTCTTCCTCATGGCATAGTTTAATGCAAGGGTGACATTAGGCAGGCATGGTGTGGTAAGCTGAACCACAATAGGCTTTGTCTACTTTCACTCTGCTCAGAACACCACCTAGTTATAACAAACTCCCTCTCTCAGCTGAAGTAGAAGTTGAAGACCTCCTAGCAACACCCATTCTCTAAACTCTGGCACCTATTGTATTACATCACCATCTGCCAAAGCAACAAACATAAGGTCCTTGTTACCAGAGCCATGTGTGGAGCAGACTGTTGGACCAACCACAGAATGATCAAGGCCCAAGTTGTCATTGAAATCCCCAACAGAACAGCCCCTTCCAAAAAACTCAGTGCCTTCAAAAACCCTGACATCATAAACAACCACCGAAGTTCCCTTGATTAAAAAATCTCTGCAGTCCCCCAGAAACCTGATCCAAACAGCCGGTCAGACCTGAGCACAGCTATCCATGACACAGCCTGCAGTTGCAGTGGGCAACTGTACTCCCAGTATTCACTCTCTTCTACAGGCAAAGCATGTAGCATATGAAGGCCTTCCTTGCCAACTCCGACTCACTCACCCTGAAAGAGCCAGAGCTGAGACCCAACAAGCCCTGTGAGCCGTGGAAGACAGCTGGTTGGCCCAAAAGGCTCACAAAATACAGAGCCTGGCTGACTCTGGCAATGCTCAGGGGTTCCACAATGCCAATGCCATCAAAACCCTCAACGGTCCACGGAAAACATCAATCGCAATAAGCACAAAATCCTCATTAGATGGGCAGAATATTTCAGCTCCCTCCTGAACGACACCAACAGCACCAACCCTCAATCCTTGACATACTACCTGACTCCCCTCCTGCCCTCCATCTTGACTCTCCAATATTGTTCTCAGTGGTTTTTGCAGGAGATCATAAGTCTGAGCACAAAATTGCTTGGCCTGATGGCTTTCTTACTTAAGTGCTTAAAGAAGGTGCGTACCTCCTCTCTAGCTGTGTATTCCATTTCCTCAAGTCTATCTGGCAAACCGAGACCTTACCTACCTCAGGACTGCAATATTGAGGCATCTCTCCTCTCGGTTGTCAGAAACTGCTGAATCTAGGCCCACCCCACGATTCCCATAGAGTATTCAAATGCAAAGAGGTCATAGTGTGGATATGCTAGCTAGTTTGATTGTTTACTATTTGGTTTTGTACATGGCGAAAGTTACTTGACAGCGAGATATCTATGAAATAAAAAATGATTAAGTGATGTGTTGGCAGTGGCATTACTGTGAGCTAGATGGCTAATGGGCCACAGACATGCAAAATGTAGAATTTTCTACTTTAGCATGATAGCTGACTAGTTAACTGGGTGACTGAGTTAACTCAGATAGCAAATGACATAAGAGGCTGGTGACATATGATTGGCTGGAGAGGGGGGGGGGGGGTGGGAATGGGGAAGCCTATCAGTTGACCATCAGTGGGGAAAAAAGGGCAAGGAAATGTTAAATATTTGATTTAAAACAAACCACAAATCATAAATTAATTAATAATTATAATTAATTGCATGTGTTAATTCTGATACACATACAGTGGAGCACTGCCATTTTAATACACAACGGACATGTAAAATGTAGGTACCGTGTTGTTCACCTCATTAATGTAAAGAAATGTGAGACATTGTTGCAATTTCATTTACTGCTCCTTGCAATGTTGCAATAAAGCATTAAGATATTTTATGTTGAGCAGGCTAACGCTGCCTGATTCCATGCCAATCTATTACTGAAAAAGCTCATTATGATTCTGAAAAGATGAAATTGTGCTTCGTAAGAGTTCTGAAGTGTTCAAACTCATCCACAAATCTCAGTGATAAGAACTCAGGAGGATACTTTATCTAAATGCACTGCCCTGCATAAGACCCCACAATCAGACCACATGTTGACCCTCTCTGGGGGGAACTTCGGTAACAGCTCTTAAAATAATGAGCTGCATCTCAAAGGATTTTATTGTAAATAAGTTGCTCACATTCAAATAGATGAATCTTTTATGACCTGAAACAGTGAAATCACATTGCACATCAACTGTTGTGTGATGTTTTAGTTGATCATTACTTTACTAAGCTTTGGTGATGGATGCGTTTGCCTGGGCAATAATGTTGTGAATGATGAAATGAAACTGCTCATTGTTAACCAGGAGAGTGCTGCTCTTTCTAAACCAGGAGAGTATTGCTCTTTGTAAACGTAAACAAGCAGAGTACTGCTCTTTATTTATATAAACCAGGAAGAGTGCTGCTCTTTGTAAATGTAAACCAGGAAAGTGCTGCTCTTTGTCAACCAGGGGAGTGCTGCTCTTTGTCAACCAGGGGAGTGCTGCTCTTTGTCAACCAGGGGAGTGCTGCTCTTTGTCAACCAGGGGAGTGCTGCTCTTTGTTAAAGTAAATCAGGAGCATGCTGCTTTTCTACGCCAGGACAGTGCTGCTATTTGTAAATGTAAATCAGGAGACTGCTGCTGTTATATTATATTAAATTGGTTAGGGAGCGGGGTCGGAGGACCAACCCGCAACCATTTTGTGTTCTAAAAGTTACCCTTAAGATGAGATAACCACTAATATTTTCTGGGCGTCATCCCTAGAGACAAGGGATACACCCCAGAGGAGGAAGGGGAAAACAATAAAGGGAATAGATAACAAAGTGGTAATGAAAGAGAAACAAGACATCCCGTCTCTAATTCCACTGACAAAGCGGGAATACTTTAACATTCATCCTAATATATACAAAAAATATGAACTCTCTACTTCAACTAACAAAGCAGAACACTTGTAATGAGGCTAGAATACACATAACAACATTACGCCTCTAATTCAACTTACGAAACAGAATAATTAATACACTGGCAAAAAGTTCACACTAACAGCGACGGGGGTCTTCAGAAATCACAAGGTCACTATCCGGAGGTCACAAGGCTCTTAACCGAGAGGGGTGAACTCCAACACACACGTACCTTACTTGACTTTATAAAAGCTAGGAAATAACAGATTCACCAAGGACGCTCCCTTCTCAGCTCCACTGACAGTACAGGAGACTTATGAGGGAATTAGACAAGCACACAAGATGCCACGCGGGTATCAAACACAGAACCCCTTGCTCCCGAGAGTCGCAGGGCCCTCCATTGAGAGGGACGACCTCCACACACTGTGCATTTAAACTTAGTGAAAAGCCACAGTAATTGCAAACATACATTAATATTGACACAACTACAATACGCTTCACGGCTCCACTGCCAGAGTGGGAGACCCAAGAGGAAGCGAGATGAATACACAAACAGCCTGGAAGATCTCCCACATAGAACTTAGTGCTATTGCAGAACGGCAGCGCTCCTATCGGGAGGAGCGACACTTGCATATTTAACCCAGTGTAAAACATAAAACAGACCTGCACTAAGAAGGAAACGAAATGTATAAGCCTTTCTGCCAAGAGAACCATGCGGAAGAAACCTACCTACACAACCCGCCACCTCCCCCTTAGATCTCCGGGTACCGATGGTACGGAACACTCTCTCTCAAAGGGATGTTACCACCGACAATGGTGTATACCCTTAGTGCAATACATACAATAACCGACACTAAACTATGACGAGAACGAAAACACAGTGTTTTGAATAAAGAGAATAAAAGAAACCTCTTGCTATAAAGAAACAAACGTAAAGCAGCTGTCAGCCTTGAAAACAGCACACCACGGCAAAATGACACACTGTAGTGCCAAGAGAAAGTTACACATACAAACAGGGAGACCACCGTCCTCTGCCTCACACTTGCCCCAAGCCACAGGAAGTCTGAGCCAATCATCTTAATTACAAGCGGGCCACAGTACTTCCACCATCCTCCTTAAACTCAGCCTACTGCTCCCTACTTAACAAAGGTAGCAGTTAACACAAGGCGAAAAATAAAATAGATGAACAGTATCCGAGAGCAAGCAGCACAGGGTGCAATAAACTCCCACCCTAACACTTGGCCTAGACAGAAGGAAGATTCTGACTGAGTGTCTCAATTCCCAGAGGAATCTCGTCCTCTAACTGTCGCGTGTTTGACATCTGTGCACTAAAAATAAAATGAAGGTGAGGTGAACCGTCCTCATTCCCCTAAAATGATGAAGGATTGCTGCGTGTTCAGCTCCCATATCCATTATCACCAATGATAAATGATACTAGTCCATCCACACCTCACATTAGTGCACAAACAAAAATAGGACTAACTGTGCAGAAGAAGTAAAAAACAAAGGAGTCAAGGAATGTAGATCCGGTACACCTGTTCCTGATTACCCAATCCTCCTGCGATCAGTGATTATCCACTGCACAAGAGAGACATGAATGTGACAGGAGCGCCCTCTAGCAGCTCTAAGACTAAACCAGGAGAGTACTGCTCTTTGTTAAGATAAACCAGGAGAGTACTGCTCTTTGTTAAGATAAACCAGGAAATGCTGGTCTTTGTCAATTTAAATCAGTAGAGTGTTGCTCTTTGATGATGTAAACCAGTGTAGTGCTGTCCTTTGTAAACCAGTGGAGTGCTGCTCTTTGTGCGCCAAGAGCGGGCTGCTCTTTGTAAATGTAAACCAGGGGTGGGCTGCTCTTTGTTAGTGTGAACCAGTAGAGTTCTGCTCTTTATTAATTTAAACTAGGAGAGTGCTACTCTTTGTAAATGTGAACTGGGAGAGTGTTCCTCTTTGTAAATGTAAACCAGGGCTGCTCTTTTTAAACATAAACCAGGGTAGTGTGGCTCTTTGTAAGCCAGGGCGGTGCTGCTCTTTGTAAATTTAAACCAGTAGAGTGCTGCTTTTTATTAATGTAAACTAGGGGAGTGTTGCTCTTTGTAAATGTAAATTAGGACAGATCTGCTCTTTATTAATGTAAACCAGGGCAGTGCTACCCTTTGTAAACCAGTGGAGTGCTGCTTTCCGTACACCAGGAGAGTGCTGCTCTTTGCAAATGTAAACCAGGGCCAGGCTGCTCTTTGTTGGTGTAAACCAGTGGAGTGCTGCTGTTTGTAAATGTAAACCAGGAGAGATCTGCTCTTTATTAATATAGACCAGGGGAGGGCTGCTCTTTGTAAATGTAAACCAGGAGAATGCTGCTTTTTGTAAATGTAAACCAGGAGAATGCAACTCTTTTTAAATGTAAACCTGGAGAGTGCCGCCCTTGGTAAACCAGGTAAGTCTTCCCTTTTGTGTTTGCGTAGCATGAATACTCACAACATTGGCTGCCCCTGCTGACCGTTTACAGCATCGCCGCCCCAGTTGTCAGGCTCCCAATTCACTCCCATTCATTTTTGGTACTTTGCCAAAATAAATCCTTTCAATTTATCCTTTAAATTGAATCTCCCTTCATTTTAATCTCTTCAAGAATTTACCTGAATTATTGAATTCATTAATTGAAAATAAAAAACATCTTGGGCATTTCTTTCTTTCCTGAATTTACTTCTTAGCCCTGCTAAGAACTGGTGTTAGATGCATGAGAAACAAAGCTTGGAATGTTTATGGGACAGTAAAATGTGTGTGCATGTGTGTGTGCCTGCTTGTGTGTACATGTATGTAGGCACACTATATACCTATGTATATGGTGCATGTACTGGATGTATATGTGTATGTATGTCTCAGTGTGTATGTGTGTTAGTATGCATCAGTGTTTATGTGGATGTGTGTATATAAGTGTGTATGTATCTATGTATGTATGTGGGTCAGTATGTATACTTTTGTATATGTGTATGTATGCATATGCGTGTATGCGGGTGTATGTGTGTATGCGTATGTGTATGTATATGTGTGTATATTGAGTGTGTATGTATAAGTACGTATATTCACATGTATTTATATGTGTGTGTGTAAGTCTAAGGGTGCATATGTATGGGCCATTCCAGGCCAACTCCAGGAGGTTGCACACCACAGCACCTCTTGGATTTTTATTTTTCTGTGTGTTGGTAGATAATGATGAGATTTAGATTATAGCGGTGCTACAGGTATGCAAATGTGTATCATATTAGTGCAGTTGAAGTGTTGTTTATAGACAACCAACTAAGTACCACAGCTAATCTTTATAGGAAAGTTGATTAAGCATGTAACATCAATATATGCGAAGAGGGCCAGGTGAAATTTCTTACATTGGTTTCCGGGCAGGGCAAAATACAATTTTACTTTCATTTAGTTAATCTCAGTCTAAAGGAGCTATATTGTGTTGTTGCATCACTTCCTAAACCAGAGTTCCTTTCACTAGAGTATAAGAAATGAGGTAACAAGCACACAAAATCCATTTGTCAACCATCAGCATGGTAAAAGCCAAAGAACTGTGAATTCAGAAAACACAGATGGTAATTGACCATCACACTTAAGGTAATGGGTATACAAAAAATACATAAATGGTTAAACATACCACTTAGCATTGTAAGGGCAATGATACAAATAATTTGTAAAACATATGAAATGGTTGCTTATCAGGAAGAGGATGCAAGTGCGTATTATCCCCATGGATAAGGAAGATGGTGAGGGAAGCCATAAATAACCCAGGGATCGCACTTTAAGAATTGCCAAGATTGGTTGTCTTGGAAGCAAACGTTTTGGAAGGGAAGCACAACGAAAGGCCTTACTGAGCACAATCAACAAAACCAAGCATCTTAAGTTTTCCAAACCTCATTGGAATTATGACTGGAAGAGGCCAGATGAGATCAAAATTGAACACTTTGGCCATAAACGCCATGAACGTGTTTGGTGGCAAAATGGAATACATAATACAAGGAGAAGCAATAGTGGTCGGTCATTGATGTTTTGGAGATGTTTTTTTGTCAGTGATCCAGGAGCACTATTTAAGATCAATGGCATAATATATTCAAGTACTATAAAATCTTGGCAGAAAAATATGTTTATTTTTGGAGATATAACCCCCTAGTCCTCAGTGGGCATTTTAGAGTGAAATGTCTCCAAAATGAAAGTAGATACATATTTTGACATTAAATACATCTAAATACCTATTCTCAAAGATTTAGGGATTTTTCTTATAAAGTTATGGACCTAATCATGCATGTCGTCCCTTGACGCGTTTTTCGCCCGGCAAACTTTAAATGGCTACACAAATGGGAGTATGAAGCTCAAAATTCTCAGGAGTTCTTTATCTCATCATTATTTACTAACACGCAGTAAAATACAAAAATCCAAGAGAGACAGTGGTGCAACCTCCTTAAGTTGGCATGGGATGGCCATATATATGTATGTGTATGTGTGTGCATGTGTGTACATGTGTGTATGTATATGTTTATGTGTTTGTATGTATGTGTGTCCACGTGCTTGTATGTGCAGGTACATGTCTTTGCGTGTGTGCATATGAGGACTGGTGGGTTTTTGGGGAGATGGGCCTCTCTCTTTCTCACGTTTCTCTCTAGCCCTGCAGTGGAGTATGCACCCTTTCCCCCCTCCCCTTCAGCAGAACCCCGCCCCCGGTCAGGTAATACGCACACAGGATAGTATCACAGGTGACGGTGAAACCAGAGTGCCCCCACCCACATCTGTGTGTGTGTGTGTGTGTGTGTGTGTGTGTGTGTCACCTGTACCTGTCATATATCCTGCTATGCCCTGCTCTCTGTGTGTGTGAGTGTGTGTGTGAGTGTGTGTGTGTGTGTGTGTGTGTGTGTGTTGGTGTGTGTGTGAGTGTGCTTGTGTGTGTGAGTGTGTGTGAGTGTGTGTGAGTGTGTGTGTGTGAGTGTGTGTGTGTGTGTGTGAGAGAGAGAGAGACTCACCTGTACCTGTCATATGTGCATATCCTGCTGTACCCTGCTCTGTGTGTGTCTCACTCCTGTCTCTGTCTTCCTGCCTGTTGCCTGCCTTCCTCCAGCCCTGCCCTGTGAGCAGCTCTGCTGGCTGGCGCTCAGGCCAATCACATCCCTGCTCATGCTCCGCTCCACTCCTCATCCATCCCTCCTGCACACCTCGTCCACCCATCCTGCACTCCTCATCCATCCCTCCTGCACACCGCCACAGAGAAACTCAGCTTCTGCTGCCGTATGACATCATTGTACATGATCGTTCCCAGGAATGAATGTTCAGAAGATGCATCAAATTTCAATATTTGGTCAGTGGCAGGGAGACTTCAATGTTTATAGTTTGGAGCTGATTATCTGGTGAGTTTGTGGAATCTCTTATACGTCCCTCATCTCTACCAATTTTTTTTGTCGGTAGTGCAGGTGTCATATATTGTCACCACACTGTCTAATAAATTTGACTGTGATATGCTGCAAACCAGGGTTAGAGTGCAGATGGATATGAGCATCGTATGAACCCAGCACCCGGCAGTTCTTATTTTCAGCCCGGCTGTCTGCTTGCCAGCTTTTCACAAATTGGTCTGTTTGGCGTCAGAGGCAGCAGAGGAGGGAAAATCCTGCCCGGTATTTTGTTCCAATCGCCTGGATTCAGCCAGGTGACCAAACAGAGAAATCAGCTGGCTGTCTTCGTGGGTGGAACAAACACATGGCTGGACTTTTTGACTTTTTGACCCCTGGACTTTCCACCACTTTCAGGCCGTTGAGATGAGGATCAGCTGTTCGCTGTCCCCAGAGCCTGCAGGTTTTTGTTTTCTCCCTGCGCTAAGACACCTGGTTCTAATAATCCTGGTCTTGTTTGAGGACCCTGATTAGGCCATTCGTTGAATCAGTTGTCACAGTGCTGGGCTTAAGAGGACAAGAAGTACTTGATTGGTTCATTCGCATTTTAGCTTCGATACGATATAGCCCTGCATTCAAGTGTGAACTTGATCTGTATTTGATAGAAAAACGAAGTTCCTGTCAGGACAGATGAACCAAGCGCAACCAAGAAGTATGCAGAATAAATAAATCTGTCAATCGCTGACAGGAACCGCAGGGGTAATCCGAGGCCTGGTCCATGTCTCATGTGAGACTCCAAACAAAGTGTCCATGTCTCATGTGAGACTCCACACAAAGTGTCCATGTTTCATGTGAGACTCCACACAAAGTGTCCATGTTTCATGTGAGACTCCACACAAAGTAAGACAGTTACTGTTACTGTGATAAGGCAAAGGTACAGAGGGTAAACCCAAAATTTATCAAATGTCCAATCAGAATTCCGCAGTGTCAGATCAAAACCAAGACAGAAGGAGAATCCAAAAAGCAAAGGCGCACGGAACAGACGGTCAGGGAACCGCAAGACGGAATGAGATGAACACATTATAATCTGGCAAGCAATAGACAAAGACATACGGGTATATATACACAGGTAAATGAACTGAAATGAACAGGTAATGAAACACAGGTGAAACAAGTGAATGAATGAACAGAAAGAGAGAGCCTACTGGCTGCATCGGTTCCTCATGCTAATTTTGCTATCGGAACAATAAATGCTAAGTTATATAACCCCCTCTTGCCCACAAAAACTGTATGAGCCAATAAGAATCATGAATTAAAGTGAGAATCCTTTTTTTTTCATATAAAAACCATTTCATACTTTGTAGCAATATTGATTCAATGTTTTAGCCTTCTGAAACCTTTCCTATGTACCGTATGTTATTTTCCACTAATGGTTTCAGCAACAATCCTGCCAAGTATTCCAATATGAACTGGCATGCCAAATGCAAAAGCAAGTGTCTAACATCCAAAAAGTGTCTTTAAAATGTGGTTTTATACAGTGCAGTCCATAAATATTCGGACAGTTGTACAATTTCTGTTATTTTGGCTCTGTAGTCCAGCACATTGGATTTGAAATGTAACAATTAATATGAAGTTAAGGAGCAGAATGTCACCTTTAATTTGAGGGTATTTGCATCCGTATCGAGTGATTCGTGTAGGAATTCCATGCCATTTTAGGAGACCAAAGGTAATTATACAGTTGGCTTCTCAACTGTTTCTGATTAGTCAATTGCTTCCTTAATGCAGGTAAAATCTTTCAGTGTCTAGTCTTGATTCTAGACTTTTGATTGCCTTTAAAGTCTGGTGTTCTTATTGGCATTTGTCAACATGAGGACCAAAGTTACATTACAATTTGGCAGATATTCTTATCCAGAGCGACATACAGTTGATTAGACTAAGCAGGAGACAATCCTCCCCTGGAGCAATGCAGGGTTTAGGGGCTCAAGGGCCCAACGGCTGTGCGGATCGTATTGTGGATTCGAACCACCAACCTTGCTGGTCCCAGTCATGTACCTTAGCCACTACGTTACAGGCCACCATAGTTGTGCCAGTGACAATCAAGGAAGCTAAAACAAATAAGAAAAAAGGCTCAGAAATAAGAAAAAAAATAGATATATAGGCCAAACAACAGGCCTGTTTCATGTTCAATGTGCTGGAGTACAGAAGCAAAACAGAAATTACACAGAAACCCAATATTACCATGTCAGATGGCATTGTTGCTTGTGTCTAGGCAGTCTTGTTTCTCTGAGATACACTCACCGAGCACTTTATTAGGTATTTATTAGACTCACTTTTTTTACTTCTACTGCTGTAGCCTATCCACTTAGAGTTATGATGCGTTGTGTGTTCAGAGATGCTCTTCTGCATACCACTGTTGTAATGTGTGGTTATTTGTGTTACTGTCACCTTCCTGTCAGCTTTAACCAGTCTGGTCATTCTCCTCTGACGTCTCTGATTAACAAGGCGTTTCTGTCTGCAGAACTGCTGCTCACTGGATTTTACTCTAACAATCATTCCACGGTCAAAGTCACTTAGATCAAATTTTTCTCAGATTCTGATGGTTGATGTGCACATTAACTGAAGCCCCTGGCCCGTATCTACATGATCGTATGCATTGCACTGCTGCCACACAATTGGCTGATCAGATAATCGCATGAATAAGTAGGTGTAATAAAGTAAAAATGTTCCTAATAATGTGCTCGGTGAGTGTATAGTTACAGCTTGATAAGCACCTTTTTAAATTGAACTCTGGTATTTCGAGTGTGAAAACTAACCAGTTCCCACCAGTCACCATAGATTTACCAAAACAGAAAATAAGGATTTACTGAAATAATATTTACAGAACCTCAGAATGTGAACTGTATGAGATTTAAAACTGAGGAATGACAATGGCAGACAAGGACTGGCTGACTGACAGCTGTCAGTTATGGGAGGATTACGGCCACATGATTCCTGGTTTTTTCATTGAATAATTACTGGAGATCATGCCTAACCCTGTCCCTGTCCCTGACCCTGACCCTGTCCCTGCCCCTGCCCCTGTCCCTGTCCCTGTCCCTGTCCCTGTCCCTGTCCCTGCCCCTGCCCCTGCCCCTGCCCCTGTCCCTGTCCCTGTCCCTGCCCCTGCCCCTGCCCCTGCCCTGCTCTTGCCCCTGTCCCTGTCCCTGTCCCTGTCCCTGCCCCTGCTCCTGCCCCTGTCCCTGCCCCTGCCCCTGACCCTGTCCCTGTCCCTGTCCCTGTCCCTGTCCCTGTCCCTGCCCCTGCTCCTGCCCCTGTCCCTGCCCCTGCCCCTGCCCCTGTCCCTGTCCCTGCCCCTGTCCCTGCCCCTGCCCCTGCCCCTGCCCCTGTCCCTGTCCCTGCCCCTGCCCCTGTCCCTGCCCCTGTCCCTGTCCCTGTCCCTGCCCCTGTCCCTGTCCCTGCCCCTGTCCCTGCCCCTGCCCCTGCCCCTGTCCCTGCCCCTGCCCCTGTCCCTGTCCCTGCCCCTGTCCCTGTCCCTGTCCCTGTCCCTGCCCCTGTCCCTGCTCTTGCCCCTGTCCCTGCCCCTGCCCCTGTCCCTGCCCCTGCCCCTGTCCCTGCTCTTGCCCCTGTCCCTGTCCCTGTCCCTGACCCTGTCCCTGTCCCTGCCCCTGTCCCTGCCCCTGCCCCTGCCCCTGCCCCTGTCCCTGTCCCTGTCCCTGCCCCTGCCCCTGTCCCTGTCCCTGACCCTGTCCCTGCCCCTGTCCCTGTCCCTGTCCCTGTCCCTGTCCCTGTCCCTGCCCCTGCTCCTGCCCCTGTCCCTGCCCCTGCCCCTGCCCCTGTCCCTGCCCCTGCCCCTGTCCCTGTCCCTGTCCCTGCCCCTGTCCCTGTCCCTGCCCCTGCCCCTGTCCCTGCCCCTGCCCCTGCCCCTGTCCCTGTCCCTGCCCCTGTCCCTGTCCCTGTCCCTGCCCCTGCTCCTGTCCCTGCCCCTGTCCCTGCCCCTGTCCCTGTCCCTGCCCCTGCCCCTGTCCCTGCTCTTGCCCCTGTCCCTGTCCCTGTCCCTGTCCCTGACCCTGTCCCTGTCCCTGCCCCTGCTCTTGCCCCTGTCCCTGTCCCTGACCCTGCCCCTGTCCCTGTCCCTGACCCTGCCCCCGTCCCCGCCCCTGCCCCTGCCCCTGCCCCTGCCCCTGTCCCTGTCCCTGACCCTGCCCCTCTCCCTGTCCCTGCCCCTGCCCCTGCCCCTGTCCCTGTCCCTGACCCTGACCCTGTCCCTGCCCCTGTCCCTGCCCCTGCCCCTGCCCCTGTCCCTGTCCCTGACCCTGACCCTGCCCCTGTCCCTGTCCCTGTCCCTGACCCTGTCCCTGTCCCTGTCCCTGACCCTGTCCCTGCCCCTGTCCCTGTCCCTGTCCCTGCCCCTGCCCCTGCCCCTGCCCCTGTCCCTGTCCCTGTCCCTGTCCCTGCCCCTGTCCCCTGCCCTGCTCCTGTCCCTGCCCCTGCCCCTGTCCCCTGCCCCTGTCCCTGTCCCTGTCCCTGCTCTTGCCCCTGTCCCTGTCCCTGTCCCTGTCCCTGTCCCTGTCCCTGACCCTGCCCCTGTCCCTGTCCCTGACCCTGACCCTGCCCCTGTCCCTGACCCTGACCCTGACCCTGTCCCTGCCCCTGCCCCTGTCCCTGCCCCTGCCCCTGTCCCTGTCCCTGCTCTTGCCCCTGTCCCTGTCCCTGTCCCTGCCCCTGCCCCTGCCCCTGCCCCTGTCCCTGTTCCTGCCCCTGTCCCCTGCCCTGCTCCTGTACCTGCCCCTGCCCCTGTCCCTGTCCCTGTCCCTGCCCCTGTCCCCTGCCCTGCTCCTGTCCCTGTCCCTAACCCTTACCCTGTCTATGCTAGTGTTTATTCCAGCCTCAGAATTACTAAAGATCATGCATAGTAATGGTTTAAAACTTGTGTATGCTGGTTTTTATTCCTGCCTCAGTTCTTGATTACATAATTAGTTCAAGTATTTACTGAATAACAACTGTTGCTTATATTCAGCGCTTTAATGCAGCTAAATACATATGGCTGAAGGGCTGCTGTGGATGCAGGTTTTTGCTTCTTTGCTTCTTTAACCCAGCACTAAGATGCCACGGTCTTGCTGGTATTCAATTGGATTGGCTGATTAGTTGAATTACGTGTTGAACAAAAGCACCCACATCAGCTCCTTTCAGATAAAAAAACCTAGTGCATGTGACTCAGAATGTTTTTAACTTGCATTCCCATCAAAACTCTGGTGAGGTCACTGTCGGCATTAGATTAGTCACACGCACCTGGCTAATTATTCAATTGTTGGGCAGTTGTTACCAAAATTCAATTTGTTGAACCCTGGTGTCATGCTGAGTTCCATTCAGAGGAGGTCAGAACTTTCCAGTGGAAATGTGCAACTTCCGACATTCCACGTGCACAATGTGGCAGGTGTATAGCCACATTAACCGTCTTCTTTTCTGCACTGACCCAACTGCAGAAATATACCGTTAACCGTGCTCCCGTCTAGCTACATTTGCAATTTGCAAAAGTAAACGGTATATTTCCAAAGGTTTTCTGGGATTTCCAAAATAATTTTTGCACAGAGAAGATGTGGGAACAAACACTTGCCTTTTAGTTCATGGTTCATGGTTATAAGATGGATTTTCTCATGAAGTAGGAATTCTGAATTTGAGTGACGTTCTATTGCACTTTTTCTTGTAGGAGGTTGGAAAAACTTGACTTCCAAGTTGTCTGGAACACAGCATTAAATACAGCTATGACCAGCTTGAAATAACTAGCTACAAGCAGTTTCAAAAACGTAGCTTGCGCAGTCAAATCTCGTTGAGTATGGAGCTGGTCGGAACTGGCCAACCAACTACCAGCCAAAACCTGGCTTGAGCTGTTTTTAGCAGGGAAGTAATAGGCTACACCAGGTGAGAGGAAGGAATGTGACCTGGACAGAATTTTGAACCCAAATAAGTATGTGAGTGACTGGGGGCTGCAGTGCCGTCCTGGTACACTGCACACCAGTGGACTCAGTTTATGGTTTTCCGCTAATCCATATCACCTCAAAAACAACAGAATGGAATTTACAATCACAACATCGATTGAAACGGACAGATATCCTTTGTCAGTGGGGAAAAAACAGAGCACTGGACAGATGTAAAGATTTGATGGGCATATCACAGTTAAAGCTACAGTTAATTGCAAAAGTACAGGGGCAGTTATACCATTTCTGTTGTTTTTGGCTTCATAATCCAGCAGAATAGATTTGAAACAAAAATATGGAATAGGAATATGAGGTTAAAGTGAGTGGCAGACTGGCAATCCATAGTTTTGGGTGTTTTTGTTTCTTTCTTGGGGTCTTACAATAAACAATGCTGGGGATATCGTTCCATATTATAAATTTCACATTCAATTATCAACGGTTTGTAAAAATTAAATATTAAAGTATTCCATATTATCTCTCACAGTGTCAGGCTTCAGAACAGGGGAACCAGTAGCGAACTCACAGAATGTCCAATAAAACTCTTTATTGAGAAATGGACTGGTTAAACAGGCAAAGGTCAGTTGCTGGTAAATGGGGGTGTAGAAGGTAACAATAAATATTCCAGGCAGGGGAAAGGAACTCAACATATTTGTGGTCACAGGCAAATGATTGATAACAATAAAGCAGTCAAAACAGGCAGAAAAACAAAAACGAAATCCGAAATCACAAACTGTCCAGACAAAGTCCAAGCACAGCGGGTCAAACACGAACAGAAGGATAATCCAAAAGGTATACGAAAGGGGTAAAAAAAACAAAAACAAACAGGCAGATCAACCGCTGGAGAGAATGGCTGGAGCACATTACAATCTGGCACTGAACAAACAAAACAGACAGGTTTAAATGGACAGATAACAAGAGGAAACGATAATCAGGTGGACACGATAATCAGGAAATAAAAAACAGGTCAAACGAATGAATGAAATGAATGAACAGGAAACAGCTACGTAGAGCAAAGTGGGAAACAAAAGGAGAAACGCTGAGACAGAGAAACACAGATCATGCCATCCAGCTTCTAAGAATGTAGTGCAGCTCCTGCTGTATTGTCTCAGCTGGGTGAAATTTATCAGAGAGTAGATGAGATAACCAATCCTTACAAGTTTAATGTCATCTGTGAACCATGAGTGTAGGAGGCTTTTCTGTTCAGCACCTTGTACTCACTGCTAGAAAAGTGCTCTCTAAATACATTATTATTATTATTATTATTATTATTATTATACATAATTGAATATAGATTATTTCAGATTACTGTCATCATTCAGAAGTAGAAGAGAAAGTGATCATTTCTGTGATGTAGGAAAATGTCTTTCCCACCTAAGTCCTGATGAACTGTGCATGAGCACACTCCCAGAACCCTTACTTCCTGCCTACAATAGGCACACATCAGGGATTGGCTCATCTCTTCATCTGAAATCCTCTTAATGGAGTGTAGTGCAGTCTCGGTATCAGTCTAAAGTAAATCAACTGATGTGTCCTATTTCCAGAAGACGAGGAGTCTTTATCCAGACCCCATCTCTAGTCAGACTCTTCATTAGAAGCCCTAAGTTATCTGTCCCATATCATGATCGTAGTCAGATTCCTGGAAAGACTCTTCATTACAAGCCCCAAGTTATCTGTCCCATATCATGATAACAGTTAGATTCCTGGAAAGATGGAATCTATTGTCTGACACCAAAGCTTTAACGGGTAAGAGCATTTCTATTACTGGATCTTACAATATATTACCATCTGCAGCTATGTTACTAGGCTTAACTGGATGTTCCAATATATTAGCATCTGTTGCTATGTTACTAGACCTTGCTGGAGATTCCAATATATTAGCATCTATAGCTATGTTTCTAGATCTAATCACTGAACCTAATAGGAAAAATGAGCAGGTGAGGAGAATTACAGCATTTTCTATGCAGAGGGCCCCATTTTAGGGGTCCAAAGGTAAGTAGACAAATTAACAATATCTGAAGACCTTTCTGTGTGTATTCAGTCATCCACTACAGTGGTCTTCTGTGGTCTACCATGTTACCATGTTATTGCTGAGTTCACCAGTGTGTTCTTGTTGCTAAACAAGGTAGCAAACAGTTATTATGACTCACCCATGTTCTGGCTATATCTGATTGATTTATTCAGATGTTTCAGCAAAAATGGTGTCACTGTCCCAATACTTTTGCACGTGTGTGTAAAACTCAGAGAGGGTTAGGGTTGCTAACTCAGAGAGGGTTAGGGTTGCTAACTCAGAGAAAGAGAAGACAGTCACAAATGAGAAGACTACAGATGGCACAGACAGATAATATATTTTACACATTTTATTTGTTGTGCAGGGAAAATCAGTGAGTACATTTATTTAAAAGTTATTCTGGCTGACACCTTGTACCTTTGTTTTTTAATTAAGTGCATGTCTTTGATAATGCAAGTTACATGGTGAAAGCATATAATGACATATTGATGCATATTGATGCCAAATTCAAATTCAGGGGGTCAAAACACACTGTGTTTCTACCTTTTCTTATTATTGGGGACCACACAGTGATGCTGCATAGGCACACAGTATGTTTATACTTTTCTCATTGTTATTCATCATCCTTTTCTTCTGGCTAGGATATCTCTGGCAGGCCCTAGAACTGTATGGTAAAAAGTTTTGAAACTTGGCACACTGATTGAGGACAGTCCCCCTCTTTTCACCAAGATTAGCGCCACCAATGAGTCAAAGTTGGAGGTACGTTTATGCACGTAAGTTTTGAGCCGTATGCCTGATTCTCAAAAATGAGGTACTGTTGGATCTGACCATTGGGGGACGTTGCAATGTGCTAATAACTGGTGATTTGTCTGCTGATACCGTGAGAGGTCCCAAGGCCGCTACTTTTCATGTCAACCTAATTGATGCGGCTGCTATATTGGATTTATCGAAAGATTTAAAAAAATTTCACTGGCCACAAATTTTGCCCAATCTTCACCAAATTTGACACAGATGATCTTTGGACCAAGCTTCACAAGTGTTACCAGATGGATTTTTGATTTTCAAAATGGTTGGAAGCCCCCAAACAGGAAATGAGGGCATATCTCAGCAACGCTTTAATATGTTCATACAAAACTTGGTATATGGACTCATGACTCCTTGAAATTTTGTGTCATTTGATCACTAGGGGGCGCTGCAATAAGCAAAAACATTTTTTGGCGTCGTAAGTGTTGATGTGTGATTCCTGTGTCAGGTGACACTTTGGGAGATCCCAAAGATGCGATTTGGCATAGATGATGGTCAGACCAAAAAAGTTATGAGATGGATTTTAGATTTTTGAAAGCATTCATCTGTTACAGTCCATCAAAATCAGTGGGGAATCGTCCAAACAGGATGTGAGGTCATATTTCAGCAATGCTTTGATCCATTGACACTAAACTGCTGGACTGCTTGGTCCCCTCAACCCTGCTTGTTGGGTGGCCTGTAGCGTAGTGGTTAAGGTAAATGACTGGGACATGCAAGGTCGGTGGTTCTAATCCCGGTGTAGCCACAATAAGATCCGCACAGCCGTTGGGCCCTTGAGCAAGGCCCTTAACCCTGCATTGCTTCAGGGGAGGGATTGTCTCCTGCTCAGTCTAATCAACTGTATGTCGCTCTGGATAAGAGTGTCTTCCAAATGCCAATAATGTAATAATGTAATGTAAATGCTTGCAGCACTCTGCATTTCACATGTAATTCTGACTGCAACTTCAACAGATTTCAACAAATGTATTGGAGTAGTCAAAAAGAGTGTGCGCTGCATGGTGCTTCTAAGGAGAGTGATAGAGGGAAGTTCAGGCTTGACAAGGCACTACTGCCGCTGTACTTGACAGACAGCCTCCTGTACTTCTGAAGTAATTTATTACAGATTATTGGCACAGGAGTCAGGCACTGCTCAGACACTCAGTTGCATGTCTTCCTATGGGAAGCAGCAGCCCCTCCCACATTAAATATTACCCCTCCCACCTCAACACCATCCCATCCCACGTTACATTTAACCCCTCCCACCTCAACGCCATCCCCTCCCACATTAAATATTACCCCTCCCACCATCCCATCCCACGTTAAATATTACCCCTCCCACCTCAACACCATCCCATCCCACGTTAAATATTACCCCTCCCACCTCAACACCATCCCATCCCACGTTACATTTAACCCCTCCCACCTCAACACCATCCCATCCCACGTTAAATATTACCCCTCCCACCTCAACACCATCCCATCCCACGTTACATTTAACCCCTCCCACCTCAACACCATCCCATCCCATGTTACATTTAACCCCTCCCACCTCAACGCCATCCCCTCCCATGTTACATGTAACCGCACCCACCTCACCACCATCCCCTCCCACGTTGCATTTAACCACCTCACCACCATCCCCTCCCACGTTGCATTTAACCACCTCAACACCAGTCCCTCTCACATTACAATGAATCCATCCAAACTCATCAGCCCCTCCTGCATGAAGAAATATTTACAGAATACAACACAACTGAGTACACCCCTGTGCAATATCACATAAATGTAAAATGATTAAAATTTTTATCACCTTACAGTAATTGCATTGCTTCTAAGTTGAACAGAAGGGCATTTTCCTTTATTAACAATTAAAAACAGTAGAGGCCCCACAATATGTCAGTACACCTTTCATTACTTAGATTCAAATATTTTATTTTTTCAATACTTCGTATGTTCACCATTTTTATTTTTATTTTTTTGGATGACACTCTATCCTCCTCTGCATGGAGGATACCAGAGTTGCGGAGAGATGTTCTGCCATTCTTCCGAGACAATTTCTCCAGCTGCTCTTTGCTGGAGGCATTGTTGCTCTGCCTCTTCAAAATACCCCAAAGGTGTTCTCTTGGATTCAAGTCAGCCGACATTGTTTTCACTGTTTTCTTGCGTGATTTTGGCAGTGTGTCTGGGATTGTTAGCATGCTGGAATAATCCTCTTCTGCCAAGCTTCTGGAGACTGGGGGTCATCTTGTCCACTGGCATTCATTGTATAAAGGCTATAAATGTCATCTCCCCAACACCTTTTGCACTCATGCAGCCCCATATCATCACACTCCCACCTCCGCGCTTCACTGTTGGGACTGTGCATTCCCTGGGACAGTCCTGGCCAGGTTCACACCAAACATGCTGGACCCCATCTGAGCTGAACAAATTTATCTTGGTCTCTGACCAACGAATGTGCTCCCAATATTCACCAGGCTTCTTTTCATGCCCTTTGGCAAACTTTAATCTCGCAGTTTTGTGCCAAAGAGCAAGCAAGGGTTTTTTTACTGGATGACGTCCCTAGAGGTTGACGTTATGCAATGTCTGGACTGTCACAGAAACTCAGATTTCCATTGATACCCCCTGTGCCCGGTCTGTAGCACTTGCTGGTCAGTTTTTCAGAGCTAGATTGTGCAAGTAGCGCACTGTGCAAGTAGCGCACTGTCCGTGGCGTCAGGTTAGGAGGAGGCCACTGCGGCTCTAGTGGTTCGATAGGCTCGTTCCATACCTCCTGATTACTGCTGCCACTGTGTTTCTACTGATTTTCTGTATTCTTTTCCATCTTTGTGAAGTCTCACAATCAGATTTTTCAATTCCTCTGACAATTATTTTCCACGTGGAGCCATGATGCAGATGGGTACAAAATTGAGAAAGTTCTAGTGTTCACAGGTAATTTTATAACCATGTTCATGCAATTAGGCTAATTGGAAATCATAGGTTTACTCAATTTTGTGTAAATGATCACAGGTGAATTCACTTTTGTTGCATTTATACTTTGAGGCCTGTATTTTCAATATAGTCTTTCGAAAGTATTTGTTTTTTATTGTTCATAAGAGGAAATACTCTACTTGTCAACTTAGAAATAATGCAATTATAGAGAGGTGATAAAATAATTTGCCATTTAAGTGATATTGCACAGGGGTGTGCTCACTGATGTATATCTGAGGATGCTTTTCTTCTTTGTTTCAGTTCGGACTCATTCTTGGGCTATTTCTTTTGGGTAATCCTGCGATCATGATCATGATTACAGCCAAACAAGTGACAGATGCATCTTCTGTGTCTATGGCATTCCCTCCTCATGCTGGAAGATGAGCTTATTGGAGTGTCTGTCTGCTCTATGTTACACTGCCATATCTATGGTCTGTCTGCCTGTCTGCATAGGAACTAACTGCTATATCTATGGTCTGTCAGTCTGTCTGTCTGTCTGTCTGTCTGTCTGTCTGTCTTCCATACAGTATCTGTGGTCGCTGTGCCTTTCAGAATGCGGTGTTTATTGGCATGATGAAGCATTTACATAACAGATTGTGAGATGCACTGCCAGGTTTCTACAACCCTTCTTTGTCTTGACCAAAAAAATGTGCATCTCACTCTATTATCTTTCTTGTGAAATTTTTGTGATTCTTTCTGGTATTTTAAGGTATGGGAACTTTATGGATGGAGAACACCAAGGCCTTGTGTTTCCTTAGTTTATGGAGCTACTGTGAACCCCCGATAGTCCTACAGCTTGTCACCTGTAACATCATGACATAACATACTTTCTTCACTTTAATCTCTTCATCTTATTGTCTCTCCCATGCGCCCCAATTTTAGCTGTGCCATCCCTGTCTTTGCCTCTGATTGTCTTTGGGTCAGATTTATAATTGTGCATTTGTTTTTGTGGTGATTTTTCTCTCTGTCTTTGTTATACTGGCCGCTCTCTTAAATAAATGTAAAAACTCTCCATTCTCTCCACTGCTCCCCTAACAGCCTGCGTGTACACATCTTCACTGGTCTTATTTTTGTTTTTATTGTACAGTATTTTCTGTTTTTAGTTTGTTTTTTAACAAAATGTTTATAAAAAAAGTCTTTCTTGTGTTTTCAGACTTCTCTTTACCTCTTTCTCCTCCTTTCTTGCAGCTCAGTTAAAAAATATTTTACGTACCAGTGTTTGTCCATGTCTTACCTCCATTCTTCTTAAACAGTGTGACCTCACTTTGTCCATGCTAATAATCTGCTGACTTTCCTCTGAACACAGATAAATATCTCTCTCATTCTCTCTTTGCCTCTCCCATTGCGTGCCTGCATATTTAGCCTGTTCTGTTTTTTATTGCCGTGTCTCAGGCCTATTTGCCTGTTAGTGTCTTGCCTTTCAATGTGCATTGACTGTTGTATTGATAATGGAGTGTAATATGTATTATTGTTTAAACCATTAAACTTTAACCATCTGCTGGGGAGGACTCTCTCCCTCCCTCTCTATCTCTCTCTTCCCCCCTTCTCTCCCTCCCTCTCTATCTCTCTCTCTTCCCCCCTTCTCTCCCTCCCTCCCTCTCTATCTCTCTCTCTCTCTCTCTCGCAGTTTTGATGCTCTGGTTCTTACTGTTCCAAGTTTGTTCATGATGTTGTTTTTGTTGTTGCTCTAGCTGCAATGTGCCACATTACAACCAATATGTCATTGACTTATTATTTGTTTTATTTTAGCGTTATCTCTGTTTACATTTGTTAACCAACTAATACCCATTCCTATGAGGATCTTCCCGTCTCAGTAGCTCTGTAACTTCTCCAGGCTCGCTCTCCAGTTCCTCTACCATTTGGAGTAGGCTGTTTCTGCTAGGGCCCCTGACATAAAGCCCTGCTCACTTACACACGTGCTCAGACCCCTGTTTCCTGCCCCCAGTGCTCCGACCTTTAACCCCCCCTTTTCAAGGCCAGACTCATCCAGGCCAAGGAGGGAAGTCCTGATCTGGTTTTCATTCCATCCTGTATCGATTGGTCAGTTTTCTTCATTATCAACACTCTGGTCCCGAACATACTATACATTCAGGGTCAGTTGCTGTGTGTTTCACTGAAGGTATAGCCTCAGTTTTAGACCTCTAGATCTAGACCACATATCTGCACTGCAACTGCAACAGCCATCCATATGTGTGAAATAAGGATGAGTTGTTCCAATTGTAATACAGTTTTCTGGCGTAGAGGTTTAAACCAGAGGTCTAAACCCCTTCCATACAGCACCGAGAAGACAAACACAAGGCTGATGTAGGCTTTTTGTCTCTTTGAGGTATTTGCGGTGTAGTGTGGAGGTAGTTCGCCTATTGGGATGATGTTTGGGCTATGTTGCTTACCTCTGCTCAGCCCGAGAATCAGATTCAAGTCAAAAGCATCAGATGTGCATGCATGTGTTTTGTGTGTGTGTGTATGTGTGTGTGTGTGTGTGTGTGTGTGTGTGTGTATGTGCGTGAGTATGCGTGTGTGCGTGTACATGTTTTGTGTGCATGTGTGTGTGTGCGTGTATGTGCGTGAATGTGTTTTGTGTGTGTGCATGTGTATTAGCACAGAAAAATTTAAATCTTCAAAACATGATTTGTTTGTTTACTCATGAGAGTATTGACTCATTTGGCTTTTTTGCTGCAGCCGGGAACTGCGCAGTCAGAGTGATCTATCTACAGTGTGCTGTTATCAGAGTGATCTATCTACAGTGTGCTGTTATCAGAGTGATCTATCTACAGTGTGCTGTTATCAGAGTGATCTATCTACAGTGTGCTGTTATCAGAGTGATCTATCTACAGTGTGCTGTTATCAGAGTGATCTATCTACAGTGTGCTGTTATCAGAGTGATCTATCTACAGTGTGCTGTTATCAGAGTGATCTATCTACAGTGTGCTGTTATCAGAGTGATCTATCTACAGTGTGCTGTTATCAGAGTGATCTATCTACAGTGTGCTGTTATCAGAGTGATCTATCTACAGTGTGCTGTTATCAGAGTGATCTATCTACAGTGTGCTGTTATCAGAGTGATCTATCTACAGTGTGCTGTTATCAGAGTGATCTATCTACAGTGTGCTGTTATCAGAGTGATCTATCTACAGTGTGCTGTTATCAGATGGTGGGCGGCTGTCTGCTGCTGTGGAAATGTACACACACTGGCTCTTAATAGCTAGCGCTTCTAAAAAAAATCCTCTTCAGAAATAGAAATGGAAATAGGTTGCTCAGAGTGCTGGTTTTTGGAGAGTTCTGTGGTGCGCCGCCAGATTAAACAATGGTCTCTCCCAGCCAAACGTTCGCTGAAGGAGATTGTAGCATTTTTATCGTTTTATAGCATTTAGCATGTACAGTGAGGTCAGTTGGTATTTGGACAGTGGTACAATTTCTGTGCTTTTGGCTCTGTGCTCCAGCACTTTGAATTTGAAATGAGTGCCTTTTGAAATGGGTGTGTCAAAGTGTCCCTGAGCAAGATATCTAACCCCCAAATGCTCCTGACGAGCTGGTTGGTGCCTTGCATGGTGTGTGAGTGTGTGTGCAAATGGGTGAATGAGAAGCATCAATTGTATCGGTTTGGATAAAGGTGCTATATAAATGCCAACCATGTACTCAAACCACCCTGTCTGGCACCAACAATCATGCCACAGTCAAAGTCACTTAGATCCATTTCTTCCCCATTCTGATGGTTGATGTGAACATTAACTGAAGCTAATGAAGACCCATATCTGCATGCTTTTATGCAGTGCTGCCACACGATTGACTGATTAGATAATTGCATGAATAAGTGCAGGTGTTCCTAATAAAGTTCTCAGTCAGTGTATATTATATTAAATACTGTGTTATTCTGAGGTAGCTAGCTACATCATTTTCAATAGTAGTGGTGAGATTTAAGAAAAATACTTTAATACTCAAGAAAAATACTATTCTCTCATTTTGAAACTCATCTCCTCCTTTAGTTTGCCAATCTGAGTAGTTGTCTTTGTCTAAACAGGCAAGCAGTGTTGTAATTCAGATCAAGAGCTGAAGAAGACACTATTTTATCCTCAGTGTGAAGTGAGGTGTATAGCACATTTTATTCTCAGATGCCATATTGCTGTAATTACTGGACTGGCCATCCTGAAAGTTAACACTCATAGACTAGAATGGCCATGCTGAACGTTAACACATATACACTGGAATGGCTATCCTGAAAGTTAACACACATAGATGGTAAATGGTCAGCATTTATAGAGCACCTTTATCCAAAGCGCTATACAGTTGATGCTTCCCATTCACACATTCATACACACACTCACACAGAGTGATTGGCTGCCTTGCAAGGCACCAACCTGCTCGTCAAGAGCATTTGGGGGTTAGGTGTCTTGCAGGGACACTTTGACACACCCAGGGCGGGATCGAACTGACTGCCAGATGACCACCTGAGCCAATGTCGCCCCACAGATCCAGGAGGCAGAAGCTAATCTCTGTCTCAGCATCTTCTCAGGGTGTTTGTGATTGGCTCTCTCTGGCCTTTTGATGACAGCATGCTGGTAGCATCAGTGCTCAACCAGCGCAGCCTGTGCAACCAAACCCAATGCTGCCTGTGCAGACACAGTAATGAGGAGTTCCCACCATGCATCCTGTGTGGGATGTATGTATGTAGTGATCTGTGTGGATTGAGGTTCTTTGTATCTGTGGGATGTATGTATGTAGTGATCTGAGTGGATTGGAGTTATTTGTATTTGTAGGTTGTATGTATGATCCTCCCCAATAGCATATGTGAATCACTGCCAAAGGTAGAACCTGAGCTGGACGTCATTCTGCTCCCATATTTCAGATGTGTCTTTCAGCCCATTCATGGTTTTCAGGTCAAAGCCCAGGTTTGTGGATCAGTGCCTGCATGCTGGCCTGATGCCTGGATGTGTCTGAGGGTGACCTGTCTGTGTTCCACAGGTTCTGGAGAGAAGCCTGGTGCTCAGACCCACCCTGCCAGCCCATTGGCTGAGCTGGCCCCAGTGACTATGAGTGACCCTGTGATTTGTCTTCACAGGGCTGGTGGTAATAAACCAGGAAACAGTCCCAAGGGTCACCCGCCTGATGCAGACGGACACTCCTCCGTATCCGACCTGGCAAACTCACTCACCAGCGAGATGGTCATGGTGAGCCATTCCACCCATCCGTCCGGACTGTATTCACTGTGCAATTTACCCCTGTCAGTTATCCATTCCCCCAGTTCAATATCTATTCTCCCTGTCAGGTATCCATTCCCACTGTCAGTTATCCACTATCTCTGTCCATTATCCATTCCCCTTGTCAGTTATCCATTACCCCTGTCAGCCATTCCCTCATGCTGTTATTGATTCATCCTTTCAGTTATCCTTGTATCACTTTATTCGGATTTGCCTTGTCAGTTATCCTTGTTTCTGTTCATCCATATGTCTGACCTGTCCGTTATCAGACCTTAATGTGTGAAAAAAAACCTATTCTTGCTGTCTGCTGTTCAGTGAAACTGTGCCAAAGGGTCCGAAAGGTCTTTTAAGTTCACACGGTTCCCTCCCCAAACCCGACCGTTAGCATAATTACACCACGCCATAAATAAAGCCGACAGGCAGCTGCGTAGTAAGCGAGCAGTAATTATCCAGCCTGCAATTAGGTCTCTTAATTGTTCCTAAGTTTGAAAAGGTAATTTTCTCCCTATTAGATTCACTCACACATACATGTTGATTTAGCCAACACAGCCAAAGGTCTTCTCGAACAGCAAAAACATTGACCCAGTGTAGACCAAAATTAGTTTCAATCTCAATGCAGCCCAGTCCAAACCATTCCTTATGGAAACAAAATTCACTGTAATGTGTTATTTATATACATTTTTATTTTATTTTTTGCAATGTGTTGCAATGTCTTTATCCTGATCTTATTTTTATATTGTATTTCAGTAATTTTCATTATGTTTCATTTCTATTATAAGGCATTAGCCAATGAAATTGGATACACTGCAATATTTTGTCCATATGATACATTTTCATAAGGGTGCAGGTGAGTGGCAGCATTTGTGCTTATGCAGACAGATGGACTCAACAAAAAAATATGAAAATGAACAGATGAACCCCGCTGAGCTGAGTGTAAGTTTTCTGATTAGTAGTCCGCTTGATTCGTGACAGTACAGCACGATGATGTATTCATCCCCTTTCAAGGTTTGTAAGTAGGAGTTGGTTTGTGAGTTACAGTTCCCAGAAACCTCTGGGTTCCAATTTCCAATACAGAGCTGCAGATGATGTTCAATAGAGGTTTCAGGTAGCTTGAGCGTTGTTGTGGGGAGAACATTTTCGCTGATATTTTTCAAGGGCCAGACTGATATGTCAAACCAGGGTACGTCTTGCTGGCTCCAACGGAAGCAATGTGCAGTGATGCAACAACACCCATAAATAAAATATATATGCAATTGAAATATATATATTGAAATAACATACATTATCAAGAAAAGGTTTTTAAACACGTTGGAATGCTGTATATTTTGCGATCATATATTTGATTGCCACAATGTACTGTGTATAGTATTTGAAATATATTGCTGCGTATGTATATTCTAAATACATTGCTGTGTGTGCATTTAAAAATCATCAGTCGTTACATTGTCTGGAAGTGTACATGATATACTTTCCTTTACATTCACACCAGTCAGATTAAACACTGCAATAGTTGGATACTCTGGATTGGCGACAGTGTGATTTGCATTCCTGGCTTAGTCTGTTCATGACCTGGCAAGCTGCTCCACCCACTGGCAGCTGTCTGTAAAGAAACACCTCCTGATATCTGCATTGTGCTCATTTCCACCTTGCCCCCTTGTTCTGCCCACTGAACTCAAGCTGAAAATGTATGAACTACACAGAAACAACACAAAACCTTTGGACCTTTAAAGTTTCTAACTTTAGAGTTCTGCATTGTTTAGTAGTGCTTTGCAAAGCATTATCATGCCTTATATTCAGCTGCGGATAGTTCTGTTTGTGGCAAGCGTGGGTGCAGGAGGGAGAGCTTATATGTACGGTCAGCTCCAGAATTATTGGTACCCTTGAAAGAATTATCAAGCAGGCTGCACACAGATAATAATCTATACGTTATGTTCAAACATATGTGAAAACCACATTCCTTTATTTCACTACATATACTCTCATGTTTCAGTGTTTTTATCAACATGCAATGATCGTGGCTCTAAAAGTGAGTGAAAAGTTATTTGATTGGCTTTGCCCAGTGTATCCACGCCCTGGTCTATTGACTGTGCCACGCACTATGAGGAACTGAATCCAGAAAATGAAGCCCCTGTTGTCACTGTCTCATTGTCGGTGCTGCCACTAATGTTTGCGCCTAACGCCTTCCCTTACACCATAGCTGTCTCCAGGCTCGGATGATGACCAAGAAGGCCCTGTCAGTGAGAAGTTGGGTCGCATCCAATTTAGCGTGGGATACAACTTCCAGGAGTCTACCCTCACCGTGAAGATCCTGAAGGGCCAGGACCTGCCCGCTAAAGACTTCTCGGGGACCTCCGACCCCTTCGTGAAGATCTACCTGCTGCCGGACAAGAAGCACAAGCTGGAGACGAAAGTGAAGAGGAAGAACCTTAACCCCCACTGGAACGAGACCTTCCTGTTTGAAGGTCAGCGTGGGGATGACATCACCTCCCTTTGTCTCGCTCTTTCTCTGGCTCAGCTCGTTGGCGCTGCCTCAGTGGAGAAGCA
The DNA here is from genome assembly GCF_963514075.1 of Conger conger. NCBI lineage: Eukaryota > Metazoa > Chordata > Actinopteri > Anguilliformes > Congridae > Conger > Conger conger. Next base: position 40,140,412 of record NC_083774.1, on the reverse strand, counting down.
GAAGCTTTTTAAAAAAAAGATGCGCAAAGCATGTGGAGTCTTATATAGTTATCATTTGCAAATGTGATGGATGATAAAAAAATATAAACATGCGTAGGCTGAAACACCAATTATAATTGTGTGTTTACCCATCTGCATAACTGTAGGTGTAGTGTATCCCTGTGTAGTGTAATTCTGCGTAGTGCAAGCTATGTGTAGTGTAGCTCTGTGTAGTGTAAACTCTGTGTAGTGTAGCTCTGTGTTGTGTAAACTCTGTGTAGTATACATTCTGTGTAGTGTGGCTATGTGTAGTGTATCTCTGTTGTATCTCTGTGTAGTGTAGCTCTGTGTAGTGCATCTATGTGTAGTGTAGCTCTGTGTAGTGTATCTATGTGTAGTGTAGCTCTGTGTAGTGTAAACTCTGTGTAGTGTCGCTCTGTGTAGTGTAAACTCTGTGCAGTGTAGCTCTGTGTAGTGTAAGCTCTGTGTAGTGCAAGCTATGTGTAGTGTCGCTCTGTGTAGTGTAAACTCAGTGTAGTGTAGCTCTGTGTAGTGTAAGCTCTGTGTAGTATATCTCTGTGTAGTATAAACTCTGTGTAGTGCAAGCTATGTGTAGTGTAGCTCTGTGTAGTGTAGCTTTGTGTAGTGTAAACTCTGTGTAGTATAGCTCTGTATAGTGTAAGCTCTGTGTAGTATATCTCTGTGTAGTGTAAACTCTGTGTAGTGCAAGCTATGTGTAGTGTAAACTCTGTGCAGTGTAGCTCTGTGTAGTGTAAGCTCTGTGTAGTGCAAGCTATGTGTAGTGTCGCTCTGTGTAGTGTAAACTCTGTGTAGTGTAGCTCTGTGTAGTGTAAGCTCTGTGTAGTATATCTCTGTGTAGTATAAACTCTGTGTAGTGCAAGCTCTGTGTAGTGTATCTATGTGTAGTGTAAACTGTGTAGTGTAAACTCTGTGTACTGTATCTCTGTGTAGTGTAAACTCTGTGTAGTGTAGCTCTGTCTAGTGTAAACTCTGTGTAGTGTAAACTCTGTGTAGTGTATTTCTGTGTAGTGTAGCTCTGTGTAGTGTAAACTCTGTGTAGTGTAGCTCTGTCTAGTGTATACTCTGTGTAGTGTAAACTCTGTGTAGTGTATCTCTGTTAGTGTAGCTCTGTGTAGAGTATCTCTCTGTAGTGTAAACTCTGTATAGTGTAGCTCTATGTAGTGTAAACTCTGTGTCGTGTAGCTCTGTGTAGTGTAAACTCTGTGTAGTGTCGCTCTGTGTAGTGTAAACTCTGTGTAGTGTAGCTCTGTGTAGTGTAGCTCTGTGTAGTGCAAGCTATGTGTAGTGTAGCTCTGTGTAGTGTAAACTCTGTGTAGTGTCGCTCTGTGTAGTGTAAACTCTGTGTAGTGTAGCTCTGTGTAGTGTAAGCTCTGTGTAGTGCAAGCTATGTGTAGTGTCACTCTGTGTAGTGTAAACTCTGTGTAGTGTAGCTCTGTGTAGTGTAAACTCTGTGTAGTGTAGCTCTGTGTAGTGTAAGCTCTGTGTAGTATATCTCTGTGTAGTGTAAACTCTGTGTAGTGCAAGCTATGTGTAGTGTAGCTCTGTGTAGTGTATCTATGTGTAGTGTAAACTGTGTAGTGTAAACTCTGTGTACTGTATATCTGTGTAGTGTAGCTCTGTGTAGTGTAATTCTGCGTAGTGCAAGCTATGTGTAGTGTAGCTCTGTGTAGTGTAAACTCTGTGTAGTGTAGCTCTGTGTAGTGTAAACTCTGTGTAGTGTAAACTCTGTGTAGTGTAGCTCTGTGTAGTGTAACCTCTGTGTAGTGTAAACTCTGTGTACTGTAACTGTGTAGTGTAGCTCTTTGCAGTATAAGCTCTGTGTAGTGTGGCTGTGTAGGGCAAGCTCTGTGTAGTGTGGCTGTGTAGGGCAAGCTCTGTGTAGTGTGGCTGTGTAGGGCAAGCTCTGTGTAGTGTGGCTGTGTAGGGCAAGCTCTGTGTAGTGTGACTGTAGTGTAAGTTGTGCAGTGTGTGCATAAGCCCTTCTGAAGGGAAATGGACGCCTCATGTATTAAACATTGTGCTCTTCTGGCCTTTTTAGCTTGCTATTGATTTTGATGGACCAGCAGATAGAACCCTAAATTTAATTTAGCTCCCTTAAACTGTACTTCTGTTTTCCATTTTTGCTTCTGTACTTTTTTTTCTCTTTTTTGCCCTTTTCCTTCCCGGCAGGTACACCCGCCTACGTGACTTCATCTGATTTCCACACCTGCTCATGTAGAGCTGAGCCACATCGCGCTGTAGACTCCCATTGTGTGTGCGGTGACCACAGTGCCCATGATCCCTTGTTTTAAATTCACAGATGGTTTTTGTCAGGTGACCGTGCTGGTCCCACTGTTTGTGTCCCTGCCATCTGTCGCCCGCTCTCTCTCCCATTTTTCTTCTTACTCGCCCTTCAGTTTCACTTTTTAAGGTTTTGTAAAAATGTAATGAACTGAGAAACAATATTTAGTATATTTCTGTGTGGTATTTAAACAGCTCTTTGTGTCTCTCCCTCTCCCTGTCTCCCTCTCTCCCTCACCCTTTCTCTCTCTCTCTCTCTCTCCCTCGCCCTCTCTCTCTCCCTCTCCCTCTCCCTGTCCCTCCCTCTCTCTCTCTCTCTCAGGGTTCCCGTATGAGAAGGTGGTTCAGCGCACACTGTACCTGCAGGTTCTGGACTATGACCGGTTCAGTCGTAATGACCCCATTGGGGAGGTCTCCATCCCGCTCAACAAGGTGGACCTGGTCCACATGCAGCCCTTTTGGAAGGATCTCAAGCCCTGCAGTGATGGCAGCGTAAGGATGGCGGGGTTACGACGGAAGGGGGGGGGGGGGGGGGGGGGGCAGGCGGCTGTAGGCGTGGTCAGGCAGCAGTAGGTGTGACCAAGCTGGGTGGGTGGGGCCAGGCAGGGGAGGGAGGGACCAGGGAGGGGAGGGAGGGACCAGGCAGGGTGGGCTGGGCCAGGGAGGGGAGGGAGGGGCCAGGTTGGGGTGGGTGGGGCCAGGTAGGGTGGGTGTGGCCAGGGAGGGTGGGTGTGGCCAGACAGGGGATGGTGGGGCCAGGTAGGGTGGGCGGGGCCAGGTTTAGGTGGGTGGGGCCAGGCAGGGAGGGAGGGGCCAGACAGGGGTGCATATTGAGAGTGTTTCCCCTTTTCCCCACAGGGGCGGCGTGGGGACCTGCTGGTGTCTCTGTGCTACAACCCTTCAGCCAACACCATCACTGTGAACATCATCAAAGCACGCCACCTCAAAGCCATGGACATCGGAGGAACATCAGGTACTGCTCATCGACCATGTTCTTTGTGCCTTTCGCCTATCCACTGGGCTGCATGTTCACCAGTGGGCTGCATGTTCACCAGTGGGCTGCATGTTCACCAGTGGCTGATCACCTCCCCTCCCGCAGACCCGTATGTGAAGGTGTGGCTGATGCACATGTTCCCTCCTCTCTCCCCATGGTGCAGACCCGTATGTGATCACGTTCCCTCCTCTCTCCCCATGGTGCAGACCCGTATGTGAAGGTGTGGTTGATGCACAAGGACAAGAGGGTGGAGAAGAAGAAGACCGTGGTGATGAAGCGCTGCCTGAACCCCGTCTTTAACGAGTCGTTCCCCTTCGACGTGCCCGCCCACGTGCTGCGAGAGACCACCATCATCATCACCGTCATGGACAAGGACCGGCTGAGCCGCAACGACGTCATCGGCAAGGTACCGCCCCCTAATGCAGTCTGATCCTCTGCCTCTGACTGCAGCTAATACAGTCTGATCATCTGTCTCTGACTGCAGCTAATACAGTCTGATCCTCTGCCTCTGACTGCAGCTAATACAGTCTGATCATCTGTCTCTGACTGCAGCTAATACAGTCTGATCATCTGTCTCTGAGTGCAGCTAATACAGTCTGATCCTCTGTCTCTGAGTGCAGCTAATATAGTCTGATCCTCTGTCTCTGACTGCAGCTAATATAGTCTGATCCTCTGTCTCTGACTGCAGCTAATATAGTCTGATCCTCTGTCTCTGAGTACAGCTAATACAGTCTGATCCTCTGTCTCTGAGTGCAGCTAATATAGTCTGATCCTCTGTCTCTGACTGCAGCTAATACAGTCTGATCATCTGTCTCTGAGTGCAGCTAATACAGTCTGATCCTCTGTCTCTGAGTGCAGCTAATATAGTCTGATCCTCTGTCTCTGACTGCAGCTAATATAGTCTGATCCTCTGTCTCTGACTGCAGCTAATATAGTCTGATCCTCTGTCTCTGACTGCAGCTAATATAGTCTGATCCTCTGTCTCTGAGTACAGCTAATACAGTCTGATCCTCTGCCTCTGACTGCAGCTAATACAGTCTGATCATCTGTCTCTGAGTGCAGCTAATACAGTCTGATCCTCTGTCCCTGAGTGCAGCTAATACAGTCTGATCATCTGTCTCAGAGTGCAGCTAATACAGTCTGATCCTCTGTCCCTGAGTGCAGCTAATACAGTCTGATCATCTGTCTCAGAGTGCAGCTAATACAGTCTGATCCTCTGTCTCTGACTGCAATTAATACATATAATAACAATTATAATATAAGTTATATATAATAATATTCTTTCATATTATTCTATGGTTTCTTCTGATTTATTCTATTTCTGCACAAGACAGACTCACAATCTGTCCCAATCTGACTGACTTGCCACTGTGTTTAGAAATATTTGCTGTGATATCAATTGATATCCATGTGCAGGGTTTTCATTTAAATTTACCAGCCAAGAGGAAAATCTCTGCTTTGGGTCATATTGGGATGGTCACAGTGGTGGAAGGCTGTCTTATTCCATGTCAACATTTAATTGGTTTTCTACCTTTATAACCCAACCGGGCACCACATATGAACACATTTTCCAACAAGCAGCTATTCAGTTTTTCTTCATTTTTAATCCCAGTGGGTTAAAATCTTTGGATTTGTAGCCCCTCGCTTAGTCAATTAAGACTGTTGAAACATATAAGTGTCCTTACTTTTCTTATTATTTGTTTTTCATCCCTCAGTAGACATCATGTAGGTGTCTAATTAAGAACAATTACCAGCATGTTACATTTCAGCTTGTTACGTTTGCAGATGTAGTGAAAACAGGACGGTAACATGGTGGACACATTTTGAACCAATTAAAAAATGTGACGTTCCCACCATGTGCATCTTCATCAGAAGTCAGTTTTTGGGCTGACCTCAAGTTACCTTTGGTGCACAATGGTGCCTTCTTGTGGACCAGCTTGGTCATTGCAGTGGCCTATCTGTTTGTTCCACATTTGTTGGATTGGAAATTCACCGCAGTTTTCCTGTCAACACTGTTTTGCCATGATATCTTACTTTCTGAATTTGCTTAATTGTTGTCATAGAAGGATTTCACTTTTCGGAGGACTTAAAAGCAGTAGAGATGCAACCACACCATATTTTCACATTGTGTCTAAGCCCTCAGTTTTGCAAAAGCAAATTGAATGCACAGTTTGCAAAACTGGGGGAATGGATTGGCAAACCGAATGCACAGATTGCAAAACCGAGAGTACAGGTTTTAAAGTGTAAATATTTATTTTCACCTATGGTGACTAGGGGGACTCTATACTCTTTAAACCATTTCAAACTGTTTAGTTTATGAACAGCGGATGTGACGTGAGTGTCCTTAGAAAACCTCTCCCTGTGACTTGTTTGCTCTAAAAATAGGCTTATGGTGTGATAGCTATTTTGACCTTGGTGTATAATTATTTCCCTCTAAAACCCCATGATTGTGGTATTACTATGAGTACTAAACTTCCCTTTTATGAATGTATGAAGCAAACAACCCTTTTATTAATGTTTTATACAGACAGATACAACATGAATGTAAGTCAGAAAACTAGCTAGGACACGTTGACGTTTAGTTATCGACTGTTCGCTATCGAACAGCTAACGTGACTTCTATAAGTAAAGCACATTACAAATAATCCTCTCAACCCCCCTATCGCCCCTTTTCTTGGCCCAAACTTGAAAATGACATACCCAAAATAAAATAACTTGTTACAAGTTACTATTATTGAACCCTTTTGACTACATGCATAATCTCTTCTGAAAGATGAGTCTTTGAGTTTGTTTTCTAAAATTACTTTAACAAAGTTACAGAAGCTCAAATATGGTAAAAGTCAAAGCCATTTTTCTCACTGAAAATATTTTTTTCATACTGAAAATTATTGTACCTGTGGCTGGTGCCCTTAGAAACACAATAGAGCCAAGTCACAACACTGGACAAATGCTCTTCAAATTTGAGGACAATATCACCAAAAATAAGCATTCTGGATTATTTTTTCTAATCTATGTCTAGGTTTTCAATTGAAAGGACACATGGAAACTAAATTATATTATGGCTCTTATGAGATGTGAAATACTGCATATTACTTACTAAATTATACAACATACCATCTTGTATACTAATATATTCATTGAGGTCCACTGATTGAAGTTTATGTCAAGTACCCAACCCCCATTAACAAGTCAAACACATTCCACAATTTCACATGCTATTTATTATTCAAAAGCAGGCTGGCTCCTTATTTATAAGCATACTGAATAATAATAAAATATTTTGAGAATGCATTTCTCACTGATATAAAATGGGGTCACGTCATTGAAAATGGCCTCTATTGTGGAGTCAACGGTGTTGTCACTGTCTTCCTCAGAAATATTAACTCAGAGGAGTGATTCCTTGGAAGTGGTTTCGTTACACAGGTGAAAAAATGCTGTGTTATTTTATGCAAGCCTAACAAACTATACACCTTTGGAAATATAAAGTTTTTAGTCATCAGTTCAATAACATACCCCGAGTAGGTGCTGATAAAATACTGAATTTTCTTACACACGGATGGGGGTAATGCAAAATAAGGAACTGCTGTCGTTAAGCAATGGCATCTTAAAATAGGTTATGCAGATAGAACCATGAGGATGTCAAATCCTGTTACCATAGTGATTGAAAATTGCACCGTGAAGGAATGAATGCAAAAAAATGTTAAAATTAAAGGTTCATGAACCTAGTCAGGAATACATAGGACACCTTGTTGGGAAAGCTAGTTATGTTTCATAAAAATTTTTTTTACTACACTAACAGTTAAACTTGCTCTTTGAAACAGGTCTATATGTGTTTTGAGCTGGTACTACTGTTGGTGATGCAACTGCTGAAATTTATCTAAATTTACGCATGGTTCTCAAATGCAACTGGTTTTACTGTCAGTCACTTTGATATGTTTGAGTCGCGAGTGTCTGCTGATTAATACAAAACAAAAACATCCTACCTTCAGAAATAAGATTTATTCAACAGAGATTACAGGGAGCGCTCTATGCCGCCAGTTGTCATCATCTGGGTTCAAGGAATGAATGAGCGGAGGATATTGGCCTACTTCTGCCCTGCATACGCTGTTTGCTGTTTTCCTCTGTATGCAGGGTTTCAGTTGAGTTTTTATCCCAATTTACAAAATCTTGGACCCCACGCTTCACTGCCATATAGTGCATTTGTGAAATATGGAACATTATGAGCCAAATCTAAATATCTTGTGCTCTCTCTCTCTCTCTCTCTCTCTCTCTCTCTCTCTCTCTCTCTCTCTCTCAGATATATCTTTCCTGGAAAAGCGGCCCGGCAGAAGTGAAGCACTGGAAGGATATGATAGGCCGCCCACGCACCGCAGTGGCCCAATGGCACGCCCTGAAGGCCTAATAGCCCCGCCCACCTTCCCCCAACAGCCCCTGCCACTTCCCTCTAGCCCCGCCCACCCGACCCCCTTTATGCACAAGACTGCCCTGCTGCCAGGCTCTGAAACACGGGTACATTTAGCCATTCACAGGGTTCTCTGCGTCCGCCTCCCACCCTTACTTTGTCCCCCTCACACTCTTTCTCTCTGCTTCTGCTCTCCCTCTCCTCTGACGCATTCTCCCCGTGTGCGGTGCGGCCATGTTCTGTGGCCGGGTGCCCTGCCAGGGGTTTGGGCTGTGCGGCACAGTCAGCTGTTCCCCTCCTGCACACCAACATCCCATCAGGCCACAGAGAATCCCACCGCACCTCCACCCAGTCCTACTTCATCTTAAAATAAACAGGCCTGTCCTGTACCAGGCTTTTTTTTAAGGGGGTGTGATTGCTAAGGCATCGGTTGCCCTCAGCGTGGGGTGTGTTCATGGGGGAATGCTCTGGAATGGCCCAGTGCCACTGATGGCCAACATGCAGATTGAAACACCCGGAAACTGGGACTAATTTCCTGGACTAAGACCTGAAGCTTGCATCCCCCTCCTTTTTTTGGCTGTCTCTGTGTCTGGCACAATAGTAGTGGACTCTCCCCCTGGTCAGTGTCCCTCTCTTGTTGTTTGTGTTCCGTGTTCCGTGGGTGCTGTGCTGTGGTTCCACAAAGTAGTGTTTTAAAAAAGAAAAAAAGAAAAAGAAAAAAGGAAAAATACAAACGCAACCAAACGGAATGATCTGGAACAGAAAGACAGGACAGACGATTTCTTAGATGGCAGGCTTTTACCAGGGCTGGTTTGGCAATGGAGGAAAGGTTAAATAAGAGCGAGAAATGGGAAAAGATTAATTGATGTCATTTCTTTCTTTTTGAAAAGAAACTGAAGAAACCAATCAAAAAGTTCTTCCATATTTGAAGTGAAAAAAAGAAGAAGCAAAAAGCCAGTGGCGCTGTGCGTGTTTGTGAGTGCCTGTGTGTGAGTATGCGTTTGCATGTGCGTATGTGTTTGAGTGCATGTGTGTGTGTGTGTGTGTGTGTGTGTGTGTGTGTGTGTGTGTGTGTGTGTGTGTGTGTGAGTATGCGTTTGCATGTGCGTATGTGTTTGAGTGCATGTGTGTGTGTGTGTGTGTGTGTGTGTGTGTGTGTGTGTGTGTGTGTGTGAGTATGCGTTTGCATGTGCGTATGTGTTTGAGTGCATGTGTGTGTGTGTGTGTGTGTGTGTGTGAGTATGCGTTTGCATGTACGTATGTGTTTGAGTGCATGTGTGTGTGTGTGTGTGTGTGAGTATGCGTTTGCATGTGCGTATGTGTGTGAGTATATCTGCGTGTATGTGTGCGTGGGCGTTTGCAAGTGTGTACATGTCACTGTCTGTGTTTAAATGTGTTGTGTGAGTATATCTGCGTGTATGTGTACGTGGGCGTTTGCAAGTGTGTACCTGTCACTGTCTGTGTTTAAATGTGTTGTGTGTGTATACACACGCAATTAAACACAGACACACAGACACTCACACATAAACACACACACACGCACACATACAAACATACACTCACATACACACACTACCAACGCACACATACCAATGCCCACAAACTCTCTTTCACAAGCACACAAACACATACAGATATACAGACATCCTTTGTGGAATGTGTGGTGTGTGTGTGTGTGTGTGTGTATGTATTAGAGTGTGTGTGTGTGTGTGTGTGTGTGTGAGTGTATGTGTGAGAGTGTGTGTGGTGTGTGTGTGTGTGAGTGTGTGTGAGAGAGTGTGTGTGGTGTGTGTGTGTGTGTGTATGTGTGAGAGTGTGTGTATGTGTGAGAGTGTGTGGGTCTGTGTGAGAGTGTGTGGGTGTATGTGTGAGAGTGTGTGTGTGTGGTGTGTGTGTGTGTGTGTGTGTGTGTGTGTGTGTGTGTGAGAGTGTGTGGGTGTGCTCATGTGGTGTATGTATCTGGTGAGCTCCTCTTGCCACCTATCTGCAGCGTTCTCTCTCCCTCTTTTCATTCCCAGCCAAAATTCTGTTCCCTCTCTTCCTCTGTGGTTCCCTGTTTCTCTCTGCAGTGATGTCACAGTGAGGACAGCAGTGCAGATGTTCAGGGCAGGTGACAGGATATGGCTGGAGGCGTGCCTAACCGCACAGCCACGTGAACTGTGCTGCCATCATGGTGGGATCACCAATGTGCAGCTGTCAAAAGGGCTTAGCATCTGCATTGTGTGACTGTAGGCCCACATACTGTAGGCCTACTGAGCACCATTGCCCTTTTGTCAACAGGGCGAATATTGGCTGCACAATGTTGCATTATTAGTGGGAATTGCAGTTATGACATGCACTTTTACATTACATTACATTACAAGGCATTTAGCAGACACTCTTATCCAGAGCGATGTACAACGAAGTGCAGATCAAACACAGGAACAAGTGTGAAGAGGATCTGAGAGGACAGTACAGTTCCGAGTCCTAGTGTGACCATAGAGATACAATCGGAACCCTTGAAGAATACATCAACTTACGAACTAGCATACCACGGTTGGCAGCTAGAATACCCTGAGTACAACAATACAATAGCTAATAAAAGAATAGTTCACTTCACAGAAAACCTCTCAAACTCATATGACACGATCAAAGACACAGCTTTGCTGTAAAAATAATAATAGTATAAAAGATGCGCTCAACCATGGGCGTGACAGGACATAACCTCAGGCAATAATATAGGAAAGTCAAATATATTTTCAAATGTAATTTGAGATCTCTGGAAAAGTTGTGTATTAGAAGCAACTTTATATATCTCATATCGACAGAACATAACCTGAAAAATACATGATAATAGATTTTCATAATGCACAATTAAACTGACCCTAAACTCATCCATCCACCCCCAATGTTTCATGCACTGAACAGATATTTTTCAACTTTGGTTGAATTTTTTGGTTTGACTGAATATCTGTTCAGCGCATGAAAAATTGGTTGTGGATGGATGATGTGTGTTTGACTGAGAATAGTGACACTAGGTACAGTGTCAAACAAAATAGAATAATTTCAAATGAGAGTACTAAAATAGCACATCCAAAAAATACATTAAAATGCACTGATTTATGTGCACTGTATATTTGATTTAATTTTGGGGAAACATAAATATTATAATAGCATTATTTATAATGTAGTCTCAAGAGAAAAACATCAACAGCCAGTAAGAACTGATTTCTAAGCATTTATTATGTGGCTGACTGAAGCATGATGGCTGACAGATACTGCCACTGTCAGATTGCAGCTCATGCAATCATGTTACTACTCACAATTTTAAACAAATCAGTATTTCAGCAAGTTAAAGTTGAGCTTTCATGTGCTGAACCAGTCCAAAATCATACAATAATCATCTTCAATAATCAGTCATATTACAAATGTACAGTATCAACTTTAAATTAATAGACAACTAGAAAATAGTATTAGATATTTGGTCATTGCAAACCACATTGTCTATGTTATGCGAGTACATCACCATGTCAGCGTGTCTCCTGTGGTAGCCCCAGTGGCTTGTTATGACGGTCAGTAACTCAGAGGAGAAGGGAAACCGCGATTAGCCTCTGCTGCTGGAAATGGCATAGCCACGATTCCCAGCTCTGCTGGCCATTTTGTGTTCAGTTATACATACCTTCAGACATTTTGTCCATCTGACAGAAGTCCACATGGACCACTTGGACCTCAAGGAACAGTTAAAGGTGTTTTTTCCCCCTTAAAACTTCTGGCCAGACCAGGCTCTCTCATTTCCTACTTTATGGGAGTAAGGAGGAAGGAGCCTGAGGTTTGTGGCAGGAGGATATTTGATTGGTTGGCCACTGCTTCTTGTATTCTTGGCAACCAGAGGCAGTCTATTACATCAGTGTCTGTGTCACTGCAGGGAGATAAGAGCATTGTGGGACATTTATTTTGGGCTCAGAGTCTTAGGTTCCTTGTTTGTCATGTACCCTATTGCATACATTTTCATACTGCTCTTGGGGAATACAGCGTGTAGCTCAGTACTGAGTATGTGCCAACTCATCACAGTGAGATGGCAGGTCCTTACTGAGCATGCTCAAATAACAGGGATGCCATTAATGACTTGGACAGGAAGCTTACAAGACCTAACAGAGCATGTGCAAATGAGAATGAGGCTAACAGGATGTTACAGACAGTGTGCAAATGACAATGAGGCTAGCAGGATGTTACAGACAGTGTGCAAATGACAATGAGGCTAGCAGGATGTTACAGACAGTGTGCAAATGAGGATGAGGCTAGCAGGATGTTGGATGTGGGCTAGTGATGCTTCTCAAACTGCAGCTGTGAACAGTGGCTGACATGTGACTGATGTTACTCATGCCTTCCTCATAGAACAGGTCACAGGGGAGCTGAGCACAGACAGCGGTATTGAAGAGGAACTCCAGTAGCGTAGAGTGTGCCTGGAGGAAGCATGCACACATTTGGTACGCTCATATTTCTCACACACTGTGAGTCTTGACAAGTCCCATACATGTCACATATGAGACTGTTGTCTGAGCAGGAGAAATTTGTCCAGATCTGTTCTGAACCACACCGGGAGGGGCTTGGGCCAGACCCCGATGATTTTAATTCAGTGTTTAAATGTAAGCTTGTGTCTTCTGTCAGAAACATTATGCTGAAGCATAGCTTCCCAAGTAGGCTTGCGTGTGCAGAAGGGTGCCCTATAGCATGCAATACTGATTGCACAGGGACAGATTGCTGCATTTATCTGATATATAGAAATCCAATTTGTCAGCTGTATCAGAGCGTAAAATAAAGCATGTGTCTATCATGAGGGCTGGGTGGGGGGGGGGGACCTCCAACACTTTCTGAACAATCAGTCCGTTTGGTGACGAGGGGCCCTGAGGGGTCTCATTAAACCGTCAGTGCACTTTGCTGGGCCCAGAATTGATCATTTGGGGGAAAGCAACTCTGGCTAAAAATAGAAAGGCAGACTGCTCCGAACCTGAGCAGTAATCAGGGTGATCCACCTGCACTGAGTTTGGAGTGGTTTGTCCCAAATTGATTTTAGATGTTGCATCCATCTGGATGGGCCAAAACATTAATGACTGTTTTTGTTGCACCCTCAGTCCGTTTATTGGATTGTGCTGTGATGTCATTACCTGAATATTCACAAACAATCTATCAAGATGTTTGCCTTCAATGTCTTTGCATTTGTGGAGGCCTCTGAGTGAGTTTATCAGGTACACTGGTGATAAGAGGTTCAGCTGTTGTAGGAAAGGGATTGATGGAACAATTTGAACTTGTTACTTCAGTGTGCTGTTAGACACCCTAGGAATAGTCCTTCCTAAGAGCTATAATGCACCTTCATAACTACGACATAGCACCTTCATTTACATTACATCTACATTCATAAATGCTCACAGTCTGTGAGTATTTGGACAGTGGTGCCATTTCTGTTCTTTTGACGCTGTATTCCAGTATGTTGGATTTTAAATGAGGCATAATTACGTTAAAGTGCAGACTGTCACCTTTAATTTGAGGGTATTTACATCCATATCGGGTGATCTGTGTAGGAACTGCATCCCTATTTATAGCATAGCTCCCCCTGTCGGGTTTAAGTACTTTCTTACTGCTGGCATAAGAAAGCTTTTGGTATCTAGTCGTTTGATTGCCTTTGGAGTCTGTTATTGGCCTTTGTCAACAGTAGGAACAGAGTTGTACCAAAGAAAGTCAAGGAAGCCATTATCAGGCTGAGAAATAAGGAAAAAACAGCCAAATAGCAGGTTTACCAAAATAAACCGTTTGGAACATCTTTGAGAAAAGAGAGAAAAGACAACACTGTAGTGTATCCTAGTGTTCACATTGATTACTACGGTACTAAATGGCTCGCTATTCACCCCAAGAGGATGTAGAACTACACACTGGAATATAACCCCTGTAATTTACATGAATCCTTATGGGAGAAAATTGCCCTCTGTGCATTTTTTTGCATTTTGTTTTGTTGTGCATCTTTTCTTCATCCAGGATCCCTGTAAGTGTCTCTGCCCCTACAAGGAGTTCAAGGAAGCCAGTTATTTTATAAATACTGAGTATGGGCAGAAAATACCTCCTAGTGTCAAGGGAATACAGCCTACAGTGAGCTCTCTTGTTTTGCTGAAGTTGCTGAAACTGCAATAATGTATGTAATTCTCATTGATTCATCTCAAGCCTGAAAACATGTGATAACTCTTTATTGATTTGATAGCTAGACTAGGCTTTTTGCCCTTCAGCATAGTTTTTAAAGAGCTTCCGTATCTGTAAGCTACGCACGCGATAAGATGCAGTATTCTCAATGTGGTCTGACAAAGGCATTGTATTACATAATATACTCAATAAGTACTGGCTATGTCCCCCAATCCTTTAAATCCCATTTTATGACTTCAGCGCAATGTATAAATTCAGGTAGGCCTGGGCTACAAGTTCCATTTTTTTATAAAATTATCCGCTTATAATTATGTTTTAAATGTGCCCATATATAGAACTTTAAATTAGATTTTTTTTTAAATTGAAATCTTTTTGCTTCATTTTAATAGTTTCCAAAACTGTCACTGTTGAATGGCTCTAAGTGGTAAAGGGTCCAAGGTATCAAGTGAGCCTCAAACCATCGTGCTGTTGTCAGATATGCAGCAGATATGGATGGATCACTTCAAGGGTTGTTTCCCCAGAATAATTTTTCCATTGGGTTGAGTTTGTTGAGGTTGGGTTGAGGACAGTTATTCAGGAGAAACAACCCTTGAAGTGATCCATCCATATCTGCTGCATATCTGACAACAGCATGATGGTTTGAGGCTCACTTGATACCTTGGACCCTTGATGACTTAAAGCCATTTAGTCAACAAATGTGTTCTACACTGTATCAGCATAATTTACAGCTGAATCTAGTCCCACCCCCCAATTCCCATAGAGAGCCGTTGAAATGCAAAGAGTTTTAGTATCGCTTGTAGGACAACCTTAAAATAAAATATCCAGACTCTGATGTTGATAGGTCACGGATTTCAGGAAGTCATGGCATGCACTTGTAGCATGGTTAGCTCAGCTAGTTCATTAGTAAGCATGGTGAAGTGCAGTGAAAGCGAAGGCTGGTAGCAGGTTATCGCGACAACACTCCCCGATGACGTAACCCTCAAATTCAAAAGAACGTTGTTGCCCTTGGCTAGTGGCGAGTTCGTCTTTAGCTGACTGGTAACGCGTTCGTTCAACAAATATTGTGAGAGGCCGGGGTTCAAATCCCACCTTGGACTCAGGCAATTTCTCACCTGTTACACAAAGGATATGCAACCAAGTATTAAAAAAATGACAATTTAATCTATAATTATGTTAATTTGTCCAATTATTTTTCAGCCCCTAAAATTGGCATAATCGTATATTGCAATCTTTGCATTGTAAACCATAATACTTGTGTTTATTTGAGAATAATGAGCCGATGCTTCAGATGAGACAGTGTGCTGTGTGTTCACACAGAGGCGTGTGTCGGCTCATGACGTCGCTGTGAAATCTCTGTGAAGCTGTCGCTGCTGAAGCTATCGCTGGTAACCACCCACTACAGACAGCCGAGTTCAGATCACAGGCTTTCTCTGGTCCTGCTTTATTGCACTCATAATCCCATGACTAAAAGCTTTTTTGTTGGGCACATCGCATTTCCAAAATGTTCCTGTCATCCATTTTCATTGACACTTTCACTTCATCCTCTGCCTGTTTTCCTCAGTTTCTTTCGCATTTGATTTCCAGCAGCTTTAGTTTCATTATGAGTTGCTGTACAATGTTTTCAGGGGTATTCTCCGCTCTGTTTTAAGACTCAGACTCCATAATGGATGTGTCCCCTGTCCAGTCATATGACAGTTGGCTGCTATATGTGGTGTCAGGGAGGGGAAACACTAAATGCACTAAAGTGTTACAAAATAGCACCCAAATATCGACAGTGCCCTTCAGATTATACAGGCAAAGAAGCCTGTATAAAATAAACAATACAGCCGACGAACCACACTATGCGCTCATCATAAAATGCATTAATTATACAAATACAATTGCTCAGAGAAAAATAGTAAACCTTTTTCCCCCTGGTAATATAACATCTTTGCCTGCCCTCTCGTCACAAGGGTAACTCTACTGAGTCATCTTCCATGGTGTTGTATGAGACTGGAGAACATATTGGGGGCCATTACCCATTACTCCACACAGAATATTTTGCAAGATTTAGTCTTCACTTATGAAAGAATTGAAAATACAGACAAAATATAGAGATGAGATTTACATATGAAATGCATATCCTGCAAATACATACATACATATTTGAGGTATGTGCCATAATGCTGAGCACTGTCGTTGGTACTGTTTCACCCCCCCCCCCTTCCCTCAGCCTGACACCTTCCATTTCGCATCACTCTGTTCCCCTCTTTTCCCCATCTGTCTCTTTCTCTGGATGCCAGTAGCCACCTGTTTCAGGGAGTGTGAGGTGTAGGTGCAGCCTAAAGATTAAGGTAGAATTGCTGTTAGGTTTAGGGTTTAGAGCTAGGGTATATTGTTTAGGGTTTAGAGTTTGGATGAGTCTTTAGGGTTTAGAGTTGGGGTATATTATTTAGGCTTTCGAGTTAGGGTATAGGGTGGGGTATAGAGTTTAGGGTTATGGATTGAGGTCACGACTTTGTGACGGCCACTCCAATACCTTGACTTTGTTGTCCTTATGCCATTTTGCCACAACTTTGGAAGTATGCTTTGGGCCATTGTCCATTTGGAATAGCCATTTGTGTCCAAGATGATGTCTTGAGATGCTGCTTCAGTA
This sequence comes from Conger conger, assembly GCF_963514075.1. Lineage (NCBI taxonomy): Eukaryota > Metazoa > Chordata > Actinopteri > Anguilliformes > Congridae > Conger > Conger conger. The sequence goes on along the minus strand of NC_083774.1, from coordinate 40,123,912 downwards.
CATCCACATAAATTTCCTTCCTCTTGATGCCATCTATTTTATGTATGCACCAGTCCCTCCTGTAGGAAAGCACCCCCACAACATGATGCTGCCACCCTCGTGCTTCACGGTTTGGATGGTGTTCTTCAGCTTGCAAGCCTCACCCTTTTTCATAACATAACAATGGTCATTATGGCCAAACAGTTCAATTTGTGTTTCATTAGACCAGAGGGCATTTCTCCAAAAAGTAAGATCATTGCTTTGTTGCAAATCGTGAGCAGCCTTTCAGGGTATGTCGATATAGGACTCATTTTACTGTGGATATAGATACGTTTGTACCTGTTCCCTCCAGCATCTTCACAAGGTCCTTTGCAATTGTTCTGGGATTGATTTGCACTTTTCGCATCAAAGTACGTTCATCTACAGGAGATAGAACGCATCTCCTTCCTGAGCGGTCCCATGGCGTTTATACTTGCGTACTATCTTTTGTACAGAGGAACATGGTACCTTTAGGCATTTGAAAATTTCTCCTAAGGATGAAACAGACTTGTGGAGGTTCACTTTTTTTTCTGAGGTCTTGGTTGATTTCTTTTGATTTTCCCATGATGTCAGGCAGAGTGGCACTGAGTTTGAAGGTAGGCCTCAACATACATCCACACAGGTACACCTCCAATTGACTCAAATAATGTCAATTAGCCTATTAGAAGTTTCTAAAGCCATGACATCATTTTCTGGAATTTTCCAAGCTGTTTAAAGGCACAGTCAGTTTAGTGTATGTAAACTTCTGACCCACTGGGATTGTGATAGAGAGAATTAAAAGTGAAATCATCTGTATGTAAACAATTATACAATTATACAAAATATCTTGTGTCATGCACAAAGTAGATTTCCTAAAAGTCTTGCCAACACTATAGTTTTCTGACATGAAATATATGGAGTGATTAAAAATGTGTTTCTTCTGACTGCAACTGTATATGTTTTACATCCCCATATCTTCATGATTACAACTGAGAGTGACAGAGAGAGAGAGAGAGAGAGAGAGAGCAAGAGGGAGAGAGAGCAAGAGGGAGAGGGGGGCAAGACTGAGACAGTGAATGACAGAGCGAGAGAGAAAGGGAGAGAATGTGTGTGTGTGTGTGTGTGTGTGTGTGTGTGTGTGTGTGTGTGGGAGCATGGACCCATCCAACTAGATTCTGTCTCCCCTAGGTCAACCCTTACTTAGTTTCAAACCAACCTGACTCAAGAAAGATTTATTAATCATAATAATAACTATAACAATAATAATACTAATAATAATTGTATTATTATTAGAGTATAAGAGTAATAATAATAGTAATAATCATGTTACGTTTACATGTGAATGTTGGTCTATGTGAGTGTGTGTGCTTGTGGTTGTTTCTCTGCTGCAGAGATGGACCTTGTTCTGTTTAACTAAAACTTTATTCTGTACATATTGATGGGGGTGGGAGGGGGGTGTGGGGAATGAATATTTATTGTACATACTGAGTTTTGATTTGTCGCTTTAAATGACAAAGACAATAAGAAGGGTGTTAACAGTGCTGGTGGTCGCCATGGTGAAGCCCCTTACCTGAAGGAGGGTCTTTGTTCATTGTGTTTTTGTTGGTGATGGGACGGGGTTTGGGACAGGGGACAGTTTGGGAGAAGCGGAGATATGCCTACACCCATTCCTTCAGCACTGTCCCTCACAGAAACAAAATACACTGCAATATATTCAAATTAAATATATTCTCATGATTGGAACATACAGTATAATGCACTACTTCACAATATAAGGGTAAATATACTAAATATATCTGCTTTAATATATTGGAATAAAGATATACAATACATTGCTGTCAAATATGTGTCATGATATTTTGCAGTATGTCCCATTTCTGTAAGGGGTGGGTCCAAGTCTAACAAAGCTGCAAGGTGGAGTTTATGATCTAACTTTCACCATGTACAAACAACACAGACTATGGAAGCCATCAAAGGGGACCAACAGATAAGTGAATATGAGACGGCATTAGTGTTAAAGGGAAACACGGAACAGTGCAGAATCACTGTTGACTCCAGTGCTGTGGGGTGGGTGGGGCTTGTCTCCTGGGATCCCTCGCCATAATCTGTCTTTGAGGGCTGGGCACTCTCTGAGCTCTAGGGATCAGTGGCTCTGAGCTCTGAGCTCTGGAGATCAGTGGCTCTGGGCTCTGAGCTCTGGGGATCAGTGGCTCTAGGCTCTGAGCTCTGCAGATCAGTGGCTCTGAGCTCTAGGGATCAGTGGCTCTGAGCTCTGGGGATCAGTGGCTCTAGGCTCTGAGCTCTGCAGATCAGTGGCTCTGAGCTCTAGGGATCAGTGGCTCTGGGTTCTGAGCTCTGGGGATCAGTGGCTCTGGGCTCTGAGCTCTGGGGATCAGTGGCTCTGGGCTCTGAGCTCTGGGGATCAGTGGCTCGAGGATCTGAGCTCTGGAGATCAGTGGCTCTGGGCTCTGAGGTCTAGGGATCAGTGGCTCTGAGCTCTGGAGATCAGTGGCTCTGGGCTCTGAGCTCTGGGGATCAGTGGCTCGAGGATCTGAGCTCTGGAGATCAGTGGCTCTGGGCTCTGAGTTCTAGGGATCAGTGGCTCTGAGCTCTGGAGATCAGTGGCACTGGGCTCTGAGTTCTAGGGATCAGTGGCTCTGAGCTCTGGAGATCAGTGGCTCTGGGCTCTGAGCTCTGGGGATTAGTGTCCACAGCTTGTCGGCTTGGATGACTCTGTTACCATCACATGCAAAGGGTTCGGCCCTAAACTGACACAATAAACTGAAGCCTTTTCTCACATTTCTGATTGACTCATTTTTTTCCACCATTTCCTTGTTCAGTTCACTCTTTCCTGGGTTGATCCACTGGCAGTGTACTCTTCAGTCCCTGAAAGCGGAATACTGGCTTCATATGAGCTTGAGGACGTTCAGGCCGAAAGGACTCCCAGCACTGATTTTCTTGGCCATAAGGCTACGGAGGTGCCAGTGTCACTCAAAGGCCTCTTACGTACTCTACTCAACGGATGCACACAACCACGCAGAAAGCAACACAATGGGCATTTCTTATAGCAAAATATGTAGTCCAAATGCAAAACTTTGCAAAAAGTGTTTCTGTTAGAGGTAAGTATACATACCGTTCAAAGACCAAGGAAGAACAAATAATTTCCGATGTAAACTGCTCAAATGTATGGCAGCTGAAAATCTTGAAAAGCCTTTGGATATATAAAGCAACATTCCTCTACATTAGCCTTTTTTATTTATTCCCCCCCCCCAGGTTAGGTAATAACACATAATAACAAAATGAAAACATGTTTTTACATATTTTGGAAATGTATTCAAAATCAAAGACTGAAATCTGTCATTTAGACCCTTCAGACCCTTAATTCAGTCGTTTGTAGGGGCACTTTTGACAGCAATTACAGCTTTGAGTCTTCTTGGGTAAGTCTCTACATGCTTTGCACACATGGATTTGGGCAGTTTATCCAATTCTTCCTGGCAGATCCTCTAAAGCTCTGACAGATTGGATGGGAAGCATTTGTGAAATGCCATCTTCAGGTCTCTCCACCGATGTTCTATGGGGTTTAAGTCTGGGCTTTGGCTGGGCCACTCAAGGACAGTCAGAGACTTGTCCCGAAGCCATTCCAGCGTTGTCTTGGCTGTATGCTTCAGATCATTGTCATGCTGAAAGGTGAACTGTCACTCCAGTCTGAGGTGCGTGCACACTGGAGAAGGTTATCATTGTCATGCTGAAAGGTGAACTGTCACCCCAGTCTGAGGTGCGTGCACACTGGAGAAGGTTTTCCCCAGTCTGAGGTGCGTGCACACTGGAGAAGGTTTTCCCCAGTCTGAGGTGCGTGCACACTGGAGAAGGTTTTCCCCAGTCTGAGGTCATGTGCACTCTGGAGAAGGTTTTCTCCAGTCTGAGGTCATGTGCACTCTGGAGAAGGTTTTCTCCAGTCTGAGGTCATGTGCACTCTGGAGAAGGTTTTCTCCAGTCTGAGGTCATGTGCACTCTGGAGAAGGTTTTCTCCAGTCTGAGGTCATGTGCACTCTGGAGAAGGTTTTCCCCAGTCTGAGGTGCGTGCACACTGGCTCCAGTCTGAGGTCATGTGCACACTGGAGAAGGTTTTCTTCAAGGACCTCTCTGTGTTTGGCTGCAGTCAATCGGCCTTCCCTCAATTCCCACCAGTCTCCCCTTCCCTGCCACTGAGAAGCACTCCTATAACATTCTGACCAGTCTCCCCTTCCCTGCCACTGAGAAGCACTCCTATAACATTCTGACCAGTCTCCCCTTCCCTGCCACTGAGAAGCACTCCTATAACATTCTGACCAGTCTCCCCTTCCCTGCCACTGAGAAGCACTCCTATAACATTCTGACCAGTCTCCCCTTCCCTGCCACTGAGAAGCACTCCTATAACATTCTGACCAGTCTCCCCTTCCCTGCCACTGAGAAGCACTCCTATAACATTCTGACCAGTCTCCCCTTCCCTGCCACTGAGAAGCACTCCTATAACATTCTGACCAGTCTCCCCTTCCCTGCCACTGAGAAGCACTCCTATAAAATTCTGACCAGTCTCCCCTTCCCTGCCACTGAGAAGCACTCCTATAACATTCTGACCAGTCTCCCCTTCCCTGCCACTGAGAAGCACTCCTATAACATTCTGACCAGTCTCCCCTTCCCTGCCACTGAGAAGCACTCCTATAACATTCTGACCAGTCTCCCCTTCCCTGCCACTGAGAAGCACTCCTATAACATGATGCTACCACCACCATGCTTCACTGTAGGGATGGTATTAACCAGGTGATGAGCAGTGCTTGGTGCTCGCCAGTTCTGGACTCACGCAAGATTGAAATTTTTGTCTCATCAGACCAGATAATCTTTTTCCTCAAGCTCTCAGAGTCCTTTCAATGCCATTTGGATAACTCCAAGCAGGCGGTCATTCAGAATGCCTTTTACTCAAGAGTGGCTTCCATCTAGCCACTCTACCATAAAGGCCTGATTGATGGAGTGCTGAGATGGGCGTCCTTCCGGCAGGTTCTCCCATCTCTGCAGAGGATTTCCAAATCTCTGTTAGGCCCTGCCCTTCTTACCTAGTTACTCAGTTTGGCCGGATGATCAACCCTAAGAGTTCTGGTGGTTCTAAACTTCTTCCATTTTACAGTTATTGAGGCCATTGTGCTCCTGGGGACACTCAAAGTTTTAGATATATATCCTTGCCCTGATCTATGCCTCACCACAATTATATTGCAGAGGCCTACAAAGAGTTCCTTGGACTTCATGGCTTGGTTTTTGTCCTGACATGCAGTGTGAACCTTATATGCACAGGTGTCATACATTTATCTTAATTTTATTAATCTAAAATGAACATGAACATGAACATGAACGTATGCAAAAGGGGGAGGGTTCTGAATACTTGAATACTGAATACCACTGTATAAAAGAAAACATGCCAAAAATAAATAAACGTGCAACAGTCCGGGATTGCTTCCATCTCCATCGTACCTTAGCTAAGTTTGCTAGCTTAGTCAACAATGTTCATAATGTCAACATATTTGATTAACCCCTTAAGTATCACACCTTTTCTTAACACAAGCTTGAAAATGACTTATGCAAAATAAAATGGTTACGATTCCTCAACCGTTTTTGATGGCAAGGCAGACATGAGACAGAGCACAGGGATAAGCACTAGCCAGTCCTAACAGATAGCAGTAAGGGTACTACCAGAGAGGAGACAACATCACAATATTACATTACTCTTTCTGACTAACAATGGCTTAAAGGTAAAAACAAAAAAAAGGACATCCAGCACAACTTGCACACCACAAAATCATCCACCTACCTCTAGAAGTCCAAATTCCCAGCTCTGTCATTGAAAGTATTGATAACCCATTTAGTCTCTCTTGTCCCATTCTGCTCCTTAAGCAGTTCTCTTTTAGTTTTGAGAACAAGCGTTTGGTGAAATTGAGAATCAAGGTAGTCCATGCATCGCCAAGGGAAGTCGCTAGTTATAAACACAGATCTACCGAGTAGTTTTGCTGCGTTTTGCAGTTCCTCCTTTGTACTTTTTTTGTGCATCACTTGTGCTTGCTAGCTATCTTTTACTGACATACAGTAAGGTTCTCATGACACTGAGCGTGATAGATCAAGCCCAGTTCTAAACAGCTCGATCCTGAGCTAGATCATCAGAAACAACGTTTCGCACTAACCATTACAAACAGATAAATATACAGATAATAGGTGACCCTTTTTTTTGTATCTTGTCAACCTTTTACAACATTGACGTGTCATTTTCTCCACAACTAAAAAAGTAGGAAAAACACAGTATTGGTTTGTAACCATGGGGGAAATATGCTATGCAAATCAAAGGTATTTTTAGCATGAGCAAATATATCCTGGTTAATTAATACTCAGCAGTCTTCTTATCACCAACACACCAACTCGCACCTCCAGTCCTGCCCTTAGCTACGCCCTTGCCTCCAGAGTTATAAATGGGAAAGGGATGGTGGACTGGGACTCTGCATGAAGGGGTTTAAGAACGTAGATGTACCTCCACTGTAGCCTTCCTTTATTTCTGAAGGTATGAATTACATTCCTGGATTACCTACATCCCTGGTAATGAGCTGGTGAACCAAACAGCTGGTGAAGCAACACACTACTGTTTTCTGAAAGATTAAAAATTATTTAAAATTATTCTGCCGGTTTTTTCTCTGTGTACTCCTCCCACAATTTTCAAGATATTGACACCAAAACCAGCTTGGTCCTGAATGGTCGACTTGGTCATAGCTTTTCGATACTCCAAATAATTTAATAAGGTTTTCCAATGAAAAAGTCCCATAGGAATGAATGGAGGAATGTTCAGTTTCTACAGTGGTGACAGTTGGAATTTAAATCTTTTGACACATTTTTTTAACGGCCATTACTGTCTCACTTTTTGCAGTACATACATATATTACATATAAAACTGTTCATATATACTCGGTACACCTGTTCAGTATTAAAACACTATAGTATTAGCAGCAGTAACAACGGTCCACCGATTTGCAATCACACTTTCAAGGAAATGTACATCTCTAGTTTATACTGAAAACTTCAACACCACTATTATGAGATCATAAAGAGAAACGCTGTTCATCAATGTCAAAAAAGCTTTTTATCTCATAGAATACAAAATACAACTACATTTAAAATGTATAGTTGCGCAAGGAAACTAAAAGCAGTTATACCATGGGTTAATCAGATATGTGCAAACTGACTGTGAGCTGAGTGAGCTTATTTCAGTAAAGAGCTAGTTTGAAATTCTTTTGGATAATTGAGATAATTGAGATAATTGACTTTTTGCTCGAGATGAAGCATTAAAATTCATAAAATGCATTGGCAGACATGCATAAAATGGAATTATTAACTTATAAAATCTACTCTGCCACATGCAGCCCTACTGAACATCAATAAGAATTCCATCTGTTTTGAAGATTGAACATAGTTATTATTTTTTTAATCACAGATTTGTTGAGGTTTTTTCAGGCCAAGACTAAGTAAATCGAAGGTTTCAACCAATGGCAAAGTAGGCAAATAGCTGTGTGAGGTATTATGTATTGATGGCAGGTCACCCTGCCTGGGAATGTTAAATATTAGGGAGCAAGGGCTCAGGCTGTCAGTTCTGCTCAGAGTCTCCTCAGAGTTTTAGTGTGTATGAAAGGTCACCCTCACTGCTAGGCTGACCGGTGCTAATCATGACTGCCATGATTAAGCATATGGTAGGGCCTTCCTTGTGTAATTACAGGGCAGCATGCTGGGGAAATAAGAATCCCGCTCTTTCATGTAAAGATTTTGAACATGGAAATGTCACATTTTATTTTGCCATATATCAGTTTAAATTTTGGAATTGATCTCTTATTTATATTTATCTTTTTTTCTGGAAATATTTTCTGCCTTTAACCACTCACTAAACATGTCAAGATGTAACCCTGACTAATTTATGACATTGGACTTGTAAATGGAAAAGTGCAAAAGATTAGTACAGAAAAATATATGCAATAATACTGATGATATCACAAAAGTAATAATAATAATTTATCCAAATATCTCAATTGGATTGTCTGTTTCTGTTTCCTCTCACCATGAGGACAGTCAGGCCTAGAATTATTTACTTCCTTCCTCCACAGAAATACTGCAAACAAAAATAATACCATTATTGACATTCAGTAAACTTAATTTTCCAACATATGTAAAGTAGTGTCCTTTATTAATGATTCAATGGAATCAACCAAAAACCGGTATTTCCCAAAAAATGGGTTTCAAAATGATTGCCATTCCTGGTTTGATGCTTTTTGTTATTCCCCCCAAGTGGTATGTTTATACAGTCATGTATTTTTTTGTACCCATTTCCAGACTTGTGAAGGTCAATTACCATCTGTCTCTTTTGAAGGCATTTTGCATGCTTGTTACCAATTTTTACCTGATTGAGGTGAACTATCCATCCATCCATTATCTGAACCTGCTTATCCTGAACAGGGTCGCAGGGGGGCTAGAGCCTATCCCAGCATACATTGGGCGAAAGGCAGGAATATACCCTGGACAGGTCACCAGTCCATTCACTCACACTCATACTCATACTCATACTCATACTCATACTCATACCTACGGGCAATTTTAGACTCTCCAATCAGCCTAACCTGCATGTCTTTGGACTGTGGGAGGAAACCGGAGTACCTGGAGGAAACCCACGCAGACACGGGGAGAACATGCAAACTCCACACAGAGAGGCCCCGGCCGACAGGGATTCGAACCCAGGACCTCCTTGCTGTGAGGCGGCAGTGCTACCCACTGCACCATCCGTGCCGCCTGAGGTGAACTAAATAAAGTAAAATTATATTGCCAATTTAAATGTATTGAAACAAATGTATATACAGTAGTTTTCCCATATATTTGAACATAGCATATGGATCATTATAATTTTATTATATGCAGCCTTTTTTATTCATTGGTACGTACAGTATCAGTGCCAGGTTCCATCATAGATCGGGTGAGTCTATCTGCTTCTGCCATCTTTTCTCTCCAACAAACTGATCTGCGTCTGGGTAGACACAGTGAATGGATGAAACCAGAACCAGCCCAATGTACCTTGCCATCGTAAACATCGTTACAAATTATGAATCATAAAGTACAACAAATGATTTATCTTCTTGTTTAAATTGTAAATTTACACATTTGTACACTAAGCTATGTTATTCCCAGCGGAGTGGCTGTAAAGTGTATTATATGGCTCAGGGAGATTGTTAGCTCGGCTGTAAGCAACTTCTCCTCTCCTATGAACTCACTGTGTGGCAGACCCAGCATCATGATCACCATCCATCCATCCATCATCACCCGCTTATCCGGAGTCGGGTCGCAGGGGCAGTAGGCAAAGCCGGGTATTCCAGGCGTCCCTCTCCCCAGCAACGCATTCTAGCTCCTCCTGGGGGATCCCGAGGCGTTCCCTGGCCAGGAGAGATATATAATCTCTCCAGCGGGCTCTGGGTCTCCCTCGGGGTCTCCGCCCAGTTGGACGAGCCCGGAAAACCTCCAAAGGGAGGCGCCCGGGAGGCATCCTGATAAGATGCCCGAACCACCTCAATTGGCTCCTTTCGACGCGAAGGAGCAGCGGCTCTACTCCGAGCTCCCTCCGGATGTCCGAGCTCCTCACCCTATCTCTAAGGTTGAGCCCGGCCACCCTACGGAGGAAGCTCATTTCGGCCGCTTGTATACGCGATCTCGTTCTTTCGGTCACTACCCAAAGCTCGTGACCATAGGTGAGGGTTGGGACGTAGATCGACCAGTAAATCGAGAGCTTCGCCTTCCGGCTCAGCTCCTTCTTCACCACAACGGTCCGGTGCAACACCCGCATTATTGCTGATGCTGCACCGATCCGCCTGTCGATCTCACGCTCCCTTCTACCCTCACTCGTGAACAAGACCCCGAGATACTTGAACTCCTTCACTTGGGGCAAAGACTCGTTCCCAACCCGGAGGGAGCAATCCACCGTTTTCCGGCAGAGAACCATGGCCTCAGACTTGGAGGTGCTGACTCTCATCCCGGCCGCTTCACACTCGGCTGCAAACCGCTCCAGTGCGTGATGAAGGTCACGGTCCGATGAAGCCAGCAGAACCACATCATCCGCAAAAAGCAGAGATGCGATTCTGAGGTCACCAAACCGGACACTCTCCTCACCTCGGCTGCGCCTTGAGATCCTGTCCATGAATACCACAAACAGGACCGGTGACAAGGGGCAACCTTGGCGGAGTCCAACACCCACCGGAAACGTGCTTGACTTTGTGCCGAGAATGCGGACACAGCTCTCACTTTGGTTATACAGGGACCTGATGGCTCGTAACAACGGCCCCGGTACCCCATACTCCCGCAGTACACCCCACAGGGTTCCCCGGGGGACACGGTCGAAAGCCTTCTCCAAGTCCACAAAGCACATGTGGACTGGATGGGCAAACTCCCATGACCCCGCCAGCAACCCTGCCAAGGTAAAGAGCTGGTCCACCGTTCCACGGCCAGGACGGAAGCCACATTGCTCCTCCTGAATCCGAGGTTCGACCGTCGGTCGGAGCCTCCTTTCCAGTACCCTAGAGTAAGCTTTCCCAGGGAGGCTGAGGAGTGTGATACCCCGGTAATTGGAGCACACCCTCCGGTCCCCCTTCTTGAAAATGGGGACCACCACCCCGGTCTGCCACTCTGCAGGTACTGTCCCCGACCTCCACGCAACACTGAAGAGGCGTGTCAGCCAAGACAGCCCAACAATGTCCAGAGCCTTCAGCATCTCAGGGCGAATCTCATCTACACCCGGCGACTTGCCACTGAGGAGCTTTTTGACTACCTCAGCAACTTCCGCCAGGGATATAGGTGCAGATTCCCCCGAGTCTTCAGGCTCTGCCTCTTCCACAGAGGACGTGTTGTTCGGGTTCAGGAGCTCCTCGAAGTGCTCTTTCCACCGACCGACAATATCCCCAGTCCGGGTCAGCAGTTCTCCTCCCCTGCTGAAAACAGCCTGAGACAAGCCCTGCTTTCCCTTTCTGAGTCGTCGGATGGTTTGCCAGAACTTCCTCGAGGCCAACCGAAAGTCCTTCTCCATAGCCTCCCCGAACTCCTCCCATACCCGGGTTTTTGCTTCAGCGACTGCCGAAGCTGCAGCCCTTCTGGCCACCCAGTACCTGTCTGCTGCTTCAGGGGACCCCCGGGCCATGATCACTGCTCTCTTTATTCACAGTCCTTTTAATAGAAGGCTGCTTCACTTCAAGTGGCACGTCTTATCAATGCACAATCAGTGAAACGTGGCAACGGAAAATCAACTCTTCTCCACTACCCACCTGCCCAAGACCAAACATGACACAGTCTCCCATTTGCATGAAATCACGTTCGAAAAGGTATCTGTTGAAACATTGTGGAATCTAATTTAATACACTGATAGACAGTAGTTTGCATCTTGAGCTTCTGCTGGTTCACCTCTCATATGGAGGGGCGGGGCATGCATCCTCTGCCTATGTGTCCTTCCTCTCACCCCGCTTCATCTGCCCTATAATAGACCTTTCAAGAAACTGAGAAATCTGGCTGGCTGCATGAAGCACAGGAGATGGAGACTCATTCTGTGAGCTCTCCTGAATTTTGCCTCTTAGCGTGTCTTTGATCACACTTTCTGTTACTTTCTCTCCTAACTTTTTCTCTCCTCCCACACTGTCCCTGCCTCTTCCACACCAGCTGTGCGCCAGCAACGGGATTTTAGACTTCACCCTGGGCACACCTGTGTAGGCTGCTTCCTCTCAGCGCAGGTTTTCCCTTCCAGGGATTGTTCACTCTCTGGGGTTTTATGTTGTGTCAGTGTGTGTTCTCGCAGTGTAGGGGCTCAAGGTCCTCAGTCTGTGCACATGGTCTGAAGCACTACGTGCAAGTGCATTTAGGGTGTGGCTCGACCCACTTTTACTTTTACCTCCGCCATTTTGAATGTATCTTTTTTTTAACTTTATTTAACCAGGGGAGATCCACTAAGAATGTGTTCTCTTTTGCAAGGATGCCATAGGAGAAATGCCAGGGAGAACAGTAACAAGTTGGGCGAGAGAGAGCGAGAATAAAGAGGTAAGTTTTGTGAAGGTCAAATACCTGGAGCAGTTTTTTGGGTTAAGAACCTTGCTCTTCATCTCTTCATATGCAGGTCAGCATCCCTATGGGCCCACCGGGGCCTTGAAACTCTGTAGTTGCCAGTCGATTACCCTACCACTTGGCTAGTGTCAGGAAATGAATTCCTAATTCACCATAGGCCATAGGGAACTTCAAAAAATAAGAGAGATAAGAAACAGAGAGACTGAAATGGGGGGGTTGGCCATGTGTCTGTGTGTCTGTGTGTGTGTGTGTCTGTGTCTGTATCTGTGTGCATGGGTGTGTGTGTGTGTGTGTTTCTCACTGGGGGTGGCCTAGCACACCACATGCTGACATCCTTCTGAGATCCCAAGCTTTGCAATAGACCTGGTTTCTACGTTTTTGGTTTGAATTGGAAGTTAAGATCTACGTCCTCCACCTTGGTCCGGTGTTATACTTTTCATCCCTGCTTTTTTTTGGAATGTTGGCTGTCTGCAGGTCTCGGCATTTTGGGAGGAAACAAACTGGGGTTCGGTATTTCCCCTCATCCATTTCTATTGTTTTAAGTTCGACGAACCACGTCTTTAAATTAGGCACAAATCATTTTTCAAACTAAATAAATCTTTTCACTTTCACCTGGTTGCAAGTTTTTTTTGCTAATACATTTATTGGAGAGGTATCTCTGTCTCTTCTCCCTGTATTCTGTCTTCAGCTGAAGTGACACTGGCCTGCATTCACTGAGTTGTGTGAGCTCAAAATTGGTGGGGCCAAAAACTTTACTTGAAACTAATAATTGATCTCAACCCGTTTTCATTCATTTCTCTTGATTAACAAGCATGCAAATGATAGGACTAATCAATTGGCAGGTAACACAAAGCTTCATTGTATTATAATCATGCATTGAACTTGTCATTTAAAAGTTAATTCAGTTTTAATCACAAAGTAGCCTAGCCTACACTTCTCAAAAGGCTACACCACAGAGCGCAGATATAGAAGTTTACATGTGTCTGCAAATAATGTTGACAATTTCGTAATGCTAAAATAATAAATGCATAAGTGATTAAACTGATTTTTATAAATTATCATTGAACATGATATGAAGAAGTTGCATGTTATTTTTCGATTGATTAGTCAGATCATTGGCACGCTTGTTAATGAAAATTAAAGAAAGCAGTTTGAGATCAATTACTAGTTAAAGGAAAGTCTACCGATTTTGAACTCAAGCGATGCCACGACGCACACACACTCTCTCTCTCTCTCTCTCTCTCTCTCTCTCTCACACACACACACACACACACACAGACAAACACAGGCACACACTCACACTCTCTCTCTCGCTCTCTCTCTCACACAGACAAACACAGGCACACACACGCGCACTCTCTCTCTCACACAGGCAAACACAGGCACGCACACACACACACACTCTCTCTCTCTCTTATTCTTATTGAAGTAACACTTTTTGTAAAGGACGTTCTGCTATTGTTTTGATGTTTCTTGGTTCCCTTGGGGATCAGACTAGAGCGCAGACATCTAGCAAGCTCAATGCATCACCCTCAGCTGTTTTTATTTGTATTATTAATTTTATTAACACAGGGCTGTGTACAGGATATTTAATTCTCACCACAATTTTGAATGTCCAGTTGTCTAACCCAACTGAGTTCATGGAGCAACCCCCCCAGCTTTCCCCCACTGAACAGGGCCCAGGGGCTTCAGACCTCAGTGCAGTCCCACAGCTCAGCCACCTGCAGGCAGCACTGTCAGCCATTTTATCTTCTCCTCTCTTTATTGGTTTGTTATGTTACTCTCTCTCTCTCCTTCCTATCGTTTTATTCTCCCTGCCTCTTTGCTTTCAGAAGTCCAAAAGACATCTCAGCGGAGCGGCTGAATGTGAAATCTGTCACAAATAATTCCCCCTTGTTGCTCCTAACAGCTGCTTTCCAGAATCAATTATTTGTGAACCCTTGTGGTACGGTGGATCAGATTGAGGGGTTTGCACAGGGAAAAAAGATCCTATTATAAGAGTGAAGGAAAGAGCTCCCCTCGGCCCGCTTTGAAGGAAAGCGAGAGAGGGAGGAGTAAAAAAAACATTGAGTGAAAGAGAGGAACATGACCGAGAAAATTCCAAAAAACTGGGGAAGGCACCCAGTGGTATGACAGGGATGAAGAAGATATGATGAGGTTCATAAAAGGACACTCATTCCTGTTGAATTAAATGCTGCACCTGCTAAGTGCACTGTGCTACCTGTGTTGTCTGGAGCCCTGGTGTGGAGAGCCAGGGCTCTGTCCTTCACTGGGCCCGGTGTGAGCTCTGTCCTTCACTGGGCCCGGTGTGAGCTCTGTCCTTCACTGGGCCCGGTGTGTGCTCTGTCCTTCACTGGGCCCGGTGTGAGCTCTGTCCTTCACTGGGCCCAGTGTGAGCTCTGTCCTTCACTGGGCCCAGTGTGAGCTCTGTCCTTCACTGGGCCCGGTGTGAGCTCTGTCCTTCACTGGGCCCGGTGTGAGCTCTGTCCTTCACTGGGTCCGGTGTGAGCTCTGTCCTTCACTGGGCCCGGTGTGTGCTCTGTCCTTCACTGGGCCCGGTGTGTGCTCTGTCCTTCACTGGGCCCGGTGTGAGCTCTGTCCTTCACTGGGCCCGGTGTGTGCTCTGTCCTTCACTGGGCCCGGTGTGAGCTCTGTCCTTCACTGGGCCCAGTGTGAGCTCTGTCCTTCACTGGGCCCAGTGTGAGCTCTGTCCTTCACTGGGCCCGGTGTGAGCTCTGTCCTTCACTGGGTCCGGTGTGAGCTTTGTCCTTCACTGGGCCGGTGTGAGCTCTATCCTTCACTGTGAGAGAGAGGTTGAGATACAAACCTGGAGTTAAAACTACGTCGCTTTTGCTAATGCTGGTAGAAGCTAAAAGTACCCTGCTTTTGTTAATGTTAACTGGGACTAAAACTGCCATGGTTTTACTAATGCTAATTGCATCTAAATCTACCATGCTTTTGCTAATGCTAACTGGAGCTGAAACTGCCATAGTTTTACTAATGCTAACTGGAGCTAAACAACCCTGTTTTTTTAAGACCAAAGTCTGTTGGCCATTTTCGGCCATCCTTTACCAGGTGATATCATTTTACAATATTGTTTTAAAATCTATTTCAATAAACATATTTCAAATATATACCGTACTGTGCAAAAGTCTAGGCACCTGTATAACAATCTGTACAGATAAGATTCTTGCAAAAATAATACAATGAAAGGTCCTAAATAAACGTACTATACATTTTACATACATTTTAGTTTTTTGGCAGAATAGTTCAAAACTGAAGCAAATCAATATTTTTTGTGACCACCCTTCAGCGTTAAAACTGAAACACTTCTCTGAGATAGCCAACGCTGTCCTGCAGTTCTATAAGACAATCAGCAGGGAGGTTGTTCCAAGCATGTTGGAGAACTTTCCACAGTTCTTCTGCAGACTTTGGTTGGCTCCTTGCTGCTGTCGGACAGCCTTGATCAAGTTTTTTATATAAGAAGTAGTCAATTGCTTACAGTAATATGTTACTTGTTTAACTTAATACAAAAATGTCTCTGTAAAATTAAATCTTTTGGAAAATCAATATTTGGAAATGTGCTCTTTTATACTAACACACACACACTTATACATATGAAATGTCCTACATTCAGTATGTCCATGTAGCGTGACTGGAGTGCTGAGGAATGATAGCTGTGTGAGTAAGACTGTGTGCTGGGTACAAACCTCAAGGCTGTTGAGGTGACAGGGAGGAACAGGAAGTAGTTGTTGGTGATTACTGGGAAGTAGGCCTACTGGGTTATGATATGACCGAAAACTACCCTGCTTTTGCTAATGCTAACTGGAGCTAAAACTACATGCTTTCACTAATGCTAACTGGAGCTAAACTACCACCCTTTTGCTAATCCTAGCAGGAGCTTAAACTACCATGGTTTTACTAATGCTAATTGCAGCTAAAACTGCCATGCTTTTGTTAATATTAACTGGAGCTAACCTTGCTTTTGCTAATGTCAGTTGGGGCTATCATGATTTTGCTAATGCTAACTGGAGCTAAACGACCATGATTTTGCTCATGCTAATTGGAGTCAAATTACCATGATTTAGATAATTATATCTGGAGCTAAACTACCCTGCTTTTGCTAATGCTAACTGGGCTAAACTAGAACTAGAACAACTGTGAGCTTTCACTGCCACCCAGTGGCAGCTAAAAATAGCCACTCTTACTTGTACAGACTCCAAACAGTGATGAGCTCATACTATATGTGTCTGTATACATTCTTAACCACTGAACCTTTGTTTAGAAGGTTAATAAAAATGTTTTTTTAAATATCTGAATTAAATGCACATTATTAAAATGTAAATTATAATGGTTGTTGAATTAATCTGCCCTTGCTTTCGGAAATCTCAGCACTGTCCAGTCACATGCTAAACTCTCCAATGGCAATATGCAGGAGTCTGCGATTCCTGTCTGTAAAGTTCCCGACTGGGTCAGTGGCAGCCGGGGGAACAGCCCCGCTCCTTTTCACCCCTGTGGGATGCTGTTGTGTTCAATGGCATACAATGGTATATTTCACGCATGCAATAGAGAGGTTGGTTGATCTGTTTGGTTGGTCGCGTGGAGCAGATGTTTCTCTTCACATTGTTCTAATTGATTTCCTGTTTTTAGAATGCTCATGGTTCACTTGTAAGAGTCAATGGAGAGCCTCTTATTCCATTTCTTAAAACAGGGATTTATTTAGTGAAATGCAAACTCTGGATTAAACTGCTGACAGTCACAGCCAGGGTTCAATACTGTGACCAACAGTAAATCTACTTTGCATCTTATGCTCAATCTAAAAAAATAAAGCCCTTTCAGGATCTATTGATATTGGCTTCATATATTAAATTATGTGGGGCAGTGTAATTTTACCCTTTGGGGAGGCACTTCACCTTAATTACTTTAGTAAGTGCCCAGCTGTTTAAATAAGACACTGATAAGGGAGACTGCAAAACAAATAATGTCATGTAAATATTGATGTTTCTAAAAGAGGAAGTAGAGTGCATACCTGGATAGTGTGCCTACAAATACGAATATGAATACGACATTAAGCTGTGTAATAAAGTGCGCGTTTTATGTGCTGGTAGACACAGGGGACTGGAGATAACATGAATTTATAAAGCGCTAGTAGCTCATTCCGTTATAAACTCATAAATGATCTACGTCACGGTGGTAGATCGGGCCCTTCGGGTTCGCGCATGTGTTTTTCTCTTGCTGGAATAAAACTCCAGTTGCATATGCATTGCCCATTAAATTACAATTTAAAATCTATCTTGTTTAATTTAGTGAATCGTTTCATTTGCTATGTCATCATCTGCGTTTAAAAAAACAAAAACTCCCGCTCCTCAGTTAGATAAAAACTATTGCCGCGAAATTAAAAACAACAAAATTCTCCACAATTCCAGTGACGTTATTACAACTTCGCGTGTTCAGTGACGTAACAGTGCTGGCGGCGCCTTTCCTTATTTGTGTTCGATAAATACATTGTCCAAATGTTGATGCAGTCAGAACGGCAGCGGGACAGGTAAGCGCACACCCTGCCGGACAGCCGCAAGGTTTGATTAAAGTATTCACCATGTTATTTATGTTAATTTTAAAAATGTAACGCGTGGTGCTTATTATAAAAGAACACAGACTATTTTTGAACAATCCAACCCTGCTGGAGTTGAATACTGTTAATTGATGCTGTATAACCAGAAGATAAAGTTACTAAAGTAACAGAATGTCAGTTTACATATTTGAAAGCTTGATTTGACTCATATGCATGTTAGACATTTACAGTTAAGCACAAACGTTTGGATCGGAGCATTAACTATAAGCTACTGGCTTTGTGGCAGCCAGTGCATGTGTTCCAGGTGTTCCATGTGTGCCAGTATTGTCAGAGGAGAGAAGCGCTGAGCCCCCAGATGGATGAGCAGCCTCGCCGCGGTGCAGGAGGCCCAGGAGGGCCGATCAGCAGCGACTCCCTGAGCGGTCCAGTCGTGCCCGCGCCCTACTTCAGCCAGCGCAACGTGGAGAGCGGCTACAGCCGCCACAGCCGCGGCCCCCTGGGCTGGCATGTGAGCTCACAACCCGCTGCCAAAACACCCTCCGCTCAGAGCCTCACGTCCTGGTCATGGTGACACTGCGGTCGGCACCAGTATAGGACATTCAGACACAAGTTTCAATGGCAACAATGAAGAGAATGTGCAGATCTGCTAGTTAGTCCTGGACATAATGAAAGCTAGTGTGAAGTGTATTGGCAGCTGGAAATCTGTATAAGGGCTCCACCCACAGGTGACTGAGCACCAACTGGGGAGAAAAAAATCCTCTCGTATTAAAAAAGAGGGGAACCTCTTTACCGATAACTTTACCGTTTTAACGCGCAATGTTTAAAAAAATATTTCCTGCTAAGACCACGGAGCGATCAGAACTTGAGAATGCTCAGAAATATGCGTTGCCTATTCTGTATCTTCTAATACATTTTCAGTCCATTCCTGGAGTGGCCGTACAGTAGCGTAGTGTATGCCAGAAAACGAACTACAAGGACAAATACAAAACGTTTATAAGATGCTTTTACTCGTTGTGCTTATGACTGGAATTGATACTGGAGCTGACTAATGATACTGAGTAGAGTTTGCTCCACTGGTTCCAGCAGAGGAACCACATTGTCAGTGACTGGAATCTTTGTACTGAACGGAAGGAACTGATTTGGATGCACAAAGTGATCGGTGTTTCCCCCGCTGTCTGTCCCCCAGGCGTCTCCGCCCCCCCCTCCCGTGGCCCACCTCCTCAAGACCCTGCTGGTTGGGAAGAAGGTGCGTAGGTGCCACGACAGTACCAGTGTGAAAACCGAAATGAAACCAAAAGCCAAGTAATCAGTCAGCTTGCTCTTAAATGGGCTGTGCAGTAAAATGGTCGGTGTTAAATAAGAGTCAAGTTTTCTTGTGGGTGGAGGGACTCATATACACTCATATACAGAGAGAGATAGATTAGTAGTATATAATTGGAGTCACATTATTAATACTGCATATATATATATATATGTGTCTGCTGTATTTTAATATTTCTATTGTTATGAAGTTTATTGGTTTTGTAAATTTTATGAATGCTTATAAAGCTTTGTATGTATTGAAAAATAAGCATTTTTAAATTAAAATTAAAATTGATAGAGACAGAGAGGGCGAGAGAGAGAGAGATTGATTGAAACAGAGATAGAGAGCGATACAGACAGATAGACACCAGAGCAATTCTATGATGGGTGGAACCAGAGAGTCAGGTGTCCACGTTTCAGATGTCGTGTTGAGTGTAGTGTAGTAAGGTTGTCACAACGATAGAGGAGTGTTGTGTGTCTGTTGTAATGTTTCCATGGTGACAGTGCACAGTGGTGTCTTTTTCAGGAGAAGTCCGGCTTTGTGCGCAACATATCAAACCTGCAGAATCTTGGCCAGTCCTACGACCACCCTCAGCGTTTCCTCACCTTCTACAACAGCGAGTGAGTGTGTGGACAGAGCTATGTGTGTGAGTGTGTGTGTGCACGTTCATGGGCAGAGCTGTATGTGAGTGTCAGTATGTGAATGTGTATGTATGAGTGTTGTGTGTGTACAGGTATGCACATATATGCTTGTGTGTATCTGTATATATGCACATATACTGTAATTGTTTATACTATGCACATGTACAGGAACAGGTATACATATGCATGTGTATGTGTGTGTGAGTATGTGTGATAGCGCACATATTGTGTGTTGGTCCATACCCTTCATTGCTTAGTGTGTACGTTCTCTAGTTTCATGAGTGTTGATGTTCTGTAGTTTCATGAGTGTTGATGTTCTGTAGTTTCATGAGTGTTGATGTTCTGTAGTTTCATGAGTGTTGATGTTCTGTAGTTTCATGAATGTTGATGTTCTGTAGTTTTTGCTGTGTGAATTCATCATGTGAGTGTGCTTCTGTCTATCTGAAGCAATGTCTCTGAACAGACAACTGCAATCGGTTCTGGATTATCAGCTCATAGCCATGTTGTTCTTGTACAGGTTCTGTAACGGTGTTGTTGTGCTTTACAGGCTCTGTAACGGTGTTGTTGTGCTTTACAGGCTCTGTAATGGTGTTGTTGTTCTTGTACAGGTTCTGTAATGGTGTTGTTGGCTGGTACAGGTTCTGTAACGGTGTTGTTGTGCTTGTACAGGTTCTGTAACGGTGTTGTTGTGCTTTACAGGCTCTGTAATGGTGTTGTTGTGCTTTACAGGCTCTGTAATGGTGTTGTTGTTCTTGTACAGGTTCTGTAATGGTGTTGTTGTTCTTGTACAGGTTCTGTAATGGTATTGTTGGCTGGTACAGGTTCTGTAATGGTGTTGTTGGCTGGTACAGGTTCTGTAATGGTGTTGCTGGCTGGTACAGGTTCTGTAATGGTGTTGTTGGCTGGTACAGGTTCTGTAATGGTGTTGTTGTGCTTTACAGGTTCTGTAACGGTGTTGTTGTGCTTGTACAGGTTCTGTAATGGTGTTGTTGGCTGGTACAGGTTCTGTAACGGTGTTGTTGGCTGGTACAGGTTCTGTAACGGTGTTGTTGTGCTTTACAGGTTCTGTAATGGTGTTGCTGGCTGGTACAGGTTCTGTAATGGTGTTGCTGGCTGGTACAGGTTCTGTAATGGTGTTGCTGGCTGGTACAGGTTCTGTAATGGTGTTGTTGTGCTTGTACAGGTTCTGTAATGGTGTTGTTGGCTGGTACAGGTTCTGTAATGGTGTTGTTGTGCTTGTACAGGTTCTGTAATGGTGTTGTTGGCTGGTACAGGTTCTGTAATGGTGTTGCTGGCTGGTACAGGTTCTGT